>NC_053492.1:298953864-299256364 GCF_905171775.1 Rana temporaria
GGTACGAAAACGTTCTGCCTTTAGAACCACTTTAACTGCTTCCCACTCAGCCTATAATAATATGAAGGCTTAGCAGGAGTGCTGCTATCCTAGGTGGACATCATATGACGTCCTCCCAGGATCAGCACCATGTGGATGCCCCACAGGCTGTGCTGTGACTCGATCTGTCACCTGCTGTGTCCACCAGACACAGCGAATGACAGATCAGTGTACCGGCCACTGCCAGTACCATGTGATCACTGTGACCAACCACAACAGATCACATGGCAATTGCACACAATGAATGGCTTTGATTCATAGCCATTTATTGGGTATTATTGTGTTGATCTCTGTGATTGGTCACAGTGATTACATGGTACAGACAGGGCCAATCACAGTGCATCAGTATAATTTGATAGCTATGGCCAATCACAGCTTTACAATAGTACACACTCGATGAATGGATGTCATTCATAAAAAAAATATAAATGCATATATTTTTTAACCTACTGTCACCAGTCAGTGTCCCTGATCACCACCACACCAGTTATATGATGATGCTATACTGCACTGGTTTTCCCCAAAAAATTGACAACAAGTTACAACTTCAAAAAACTCATCATGTGTGGGACATTTGTGGGACATTTCTACTGTCCTGACATTTTCATGCTACAAGAAATGAAATAGGCTGCAGGTACATCAGGATTGATCAGGATTTATGAAGAAAGATTATTTGCAAAATCTTATAACAGAAACAAAGAAAAACGAGTAATTTATTTTTTCAAAATTTTTGGTCTTTTTTCATTTATTTTGCAAAAAAAATACAAATTCCAGTGTTGATTAAATACCGCAAAAAAAAATCTATTTGTGTGAAAAAAATGATAAAAAATGTGTTTGGGTACAGTGATGCATGACCTAGCAATTGTCATTCAGTGTGAGACCTCGTACACACGACCGAGTTTCTCGGCAAAAAACAGCAAGAAACTTGCTGGTATTTTTTTTTTTGCAGAGGAAACCAGTCGTGTGTACACTTTTCGACGAGGAAACTGCCGAGGATCTTGTCGAGCCAAAAAGAGAGCATGTCTTCTTTTTCCTCGACTGGAATGGGGAAATTTGGCTCGCCGAGATCCTCGACAGCCTAACAAGGAACTCGACGAGCAAAACGATGTGTTTTGCCCGTCGAGTTTCTCGGTCGTGTGTACGAGGCTTCACAGTGCTGAACTCTGTAAATTGGCTTTGGGCAGGATGAGGGTAAAAGTGTGCGGTACATGGTAAAGTTAAAATGGATGTAAACCCACTCTCATCCTTTCTAAACTACTGCCATAGTGCTGATCTATAAGAATATACATGCCTCCTGCATGTATCCTTACCTGTCAAATGTTTCCCCTCTGTCTGTTATAAGAACTGAAAAACTGCATATTCTGTGGGTGGATCTGTTGTCTGGAGATCGGTGGGTGGAGTTGTGATGTCAGTAGACTCCCCGCCCTCCTCTACACGCCACTTGTCAACATGCATTTTTTCCTGTGTATTTCTTACACTAAATTCTGCTATGATCCAGTCAAAATCCAGAAAAGTAACCACATGACTTCAGAAAAGGAGTGGGGGTGGGAATTAAAAAATAATGCCTTTCTCCAGGTTAGTGCATGAGATATATAAATAACCTGTCACTCACAGCAAGGGGGCGGAAAGGACTAAGGTTTTTCTCTGTAAAGCCTCGTACACACGACCGAGAAACTCGATGGGCGAAACACATCGTTTTGCTCGTCGAGTTCCTTGTTAGGCTGTCGAAGATCTCGGCGAGCCAAATTTCTCCATTGCCATGGAGGAAAAAGAAGACATGCTCTCTTTTTGGCTCGACGAGATCCTCGAGAGTTTCCTCGTCGAAAAGTGTACACATGACCAGTTTCCTCAGCAAAAAAAAAAACAGCAAGTTTCTTGCTGGTTTTTGCCGAGAAACTCGGTCGTGTGTACGAGGCCTGAGTCTGTTTTATTTCACTGAACAATAAAAGAGGACTGCTCAGTGCTGGATTAACGATGTGTGGCAAGACTGGGCACAGATGATAGGAAATCTTATACTGTACATTGTGACATCAAAAAAATAAATACAAAAAATTAGGTTTACATCCACTTTAACTATAATTAACTCTGTGCTGTGCTGGCAGATTGTAGCTGTAATTATAATTTTTTTAATATTTTTAATTATTTTTAGATAGGTTGTTTGAATGGGAACACATAAGAAACATGTAGTGCGCTTTTCTCAAATTTCACTGCAAATGTGAAAAACACACTTTAGGTATTAAGGGCTACATTAGTGGTTAAGCATTAGGCAGGCCATACATGGTACAATTTCCTTTCCTGCAACCATGGGAAAATAACTTGATTCCCCCATCAACACAGTCAGTGTTGATGGGGGAATCCCTCTCGTGGAGCCAGTAGCCAGGCACAGGGAGCCATCCCTGCCAGAAGAACACAATGCCTCTTGCTAGCAATTATTGCATCCCAAAAATCCAACATGCTTGTACCCAAGTCGATTGATGGGTCGAAATGGGTGCAATCAGTCTGCCCATAAATGGTTCCTGCTGAACCAGCCAAAATTTTAACCCTCTATGGCCGGGAGAGATTTGAAGATAATAGACTGTTTTAGGGGTTGGGTTAAAATTAAGGGCTGAAGTGGTGGTGGATCACCAACAACAGAATCTCCTAAGGCTTTTCTATCCATTCCTAATAAGAATCCCCAACATTAAAGAACCCCCAAAAACTACCATCAGTAACTGTTATGGGATGCTTGCTGTCTTTAGTCTTGAGGCTCTGCATTTAAAGATCACAGCTCTACCTAAAATAAACACACTTTTTAAAGATACAAGAAGAACCTGGAGGACACTGAGAAGTGTTTTATCATTATGATGTTAAACATTTGCTTCAATGTTTTGGTACAAAATTATTAAATTGATTGCTTCTCCTAAAAATTCTAAGCGCATTAAGACATTTTCATTTACTGCATCTAGATATGAATCTTGCCATTTCCTAAAGCCTGCATAATTTATTCAAGGGAATTTATGGTTACAGCATATTTTGATACTAAATAGAAAGAAACAAAATAAAAGTTTTGAACATCATTAGTGAAAATCTAAAATGCACTTTGACAGCTTGGGAAATAAAGCTCTAAAAGATTTGGCCAAAAAACAAACGGCTAGCTAGCTGCCAATTGAAGATCATCTTCAGTAAGTTTTGTTCTTCTCTAAAGTTTCAAGAGACCAGTTTTTAAAACTTTTACATTATGACTTTGTGGGTAATGGTAAACATATAATAGTATGTCGGTCACAAGAAAAAAGTGATAAATGTATATTTATAAATGTTTCTCAATTGCTGCACATATACAGGTTTAGCATTTTGCTTCTCTGATATTCAAGATTATTAACTCAGAAACTTTAGATTGTTCATCTACTTTGACTTCACTATTATTTATTTACTCTAGTCTAGTCTATATTATACATGCACTGAAACCTGCCTGGCCTTTAGACACCACCCTTTTATTGTTGACGATGTACTTACGTCTACCAAGCAAACCGGTTTATGATTTTGCCTGGTTGTTTACAAAAACGTTGTGCTTTTATGAAGTTGCAGAGGCTAGGTATGTTTCCGAGAGACTTAAAAAGAAATACATTTTTAAATGTCGCAACTATCACATATTCCTCATTTAAGAGAACAGTGTAGGTAACTTAATTTTATTATGAAATATGTAACTCTAACCATGATACCCCAACCTTCACTCAATAAATTAGGGATCATTTACTTCAATTATCCATTTAGGTGAAAAGCAAATTCCTGTTTACCCATTTACTTAATTTATTGAGTGAAGGTTCCCAAACCCTTCAGTGAATCAGCCTCTTTAACTGGTAGACACTATGTAGGCATCCATTGCATGCAGAATAAAGGAGCAATGGAGCACGGCAAAATTTCTAAAACCTACTTTTGCAGTATATGGAATGTCTCAATCACAGGCCTTTAAAACTTTTGGAGGCCTTAGGCAAAACTTAGACATGAGGCCCCACTCACACTCATAATGGGAAAAATAATTCAAGCGATCCAATAAAAGTTATCATTGGCGGATGAGACAATGGAGTTGTGTGTGAGTCTGGGCTAGGACAGGAGTCCCACCACTACTGAGGAGTCTTGATGGGCAGGAGAGGGTGCAAGACTATGACAGAAATTCCACAACTACTGGGGAGGCTTGATAAGCAAATGAGGGATCAGTATTATCAGGGCTCAAAATTTCAAGTCCTGAGCTACTAGCCAGGCCTCAAAAGTTACTCGCCACCAGTTGCCCCACCTAATTCATACACTGCCCTGCGCCTAATTGCACCCGTAAACATGCCCTCGTAGATTATCTCATGGAATGACAATGTTTTATGCAGAATCAAGTTACAAAATTAAATATTAGCAACAACAACTTTAACAAAATGGGACAGGGCACTGGGGGCAAACCAGAGGGACAGGGCACTGGGGGCAAACCAGAGGGACAGGGCACTGGGGGCAGACCAGAGGGACAGGGCACTGGGGGCAGACCAGAGGGACAGGGCACTGGGGGCAGACCAGAGGGACAGGGCACTGGGGGCAAACCAGAGGGACAGGGCACTGGAGGCAAACCAGAGGGACAGGGCACTGGGGGCAGACCAGAGGGACAGGGCACTGGGGGCAGACCAGAGGGACAGGGCACTAGAACTGGGTCTCTTCCCCATTCTCTTGCAGTCTCCTCTGCAACTCCCATCCATCCATCCTCTCTCTTTCTCCCATCCATCTCATCATCAGGAGCCTGTGTGTGCGGCTTGCATGTCCCCACTTCCCCCTTTTATTCAGGCTGGCAGAGAGAAGAGGAGCTGCAGCACAGCGGGAGGGAGTACAATCCAGCGCTGAGATCCACACAACTGCACAGCCATTGACACCATAGCACAACGCACACTGACAGCGCACAGCACACATTGAGACCAGTCTGTTCACAGTGCTCAGGCTAAACTGTTGGACACTTACATAGAGCACAAGGAGAAGAAAACTGCACAAACTAGAAGGCTGCCGCTCTCATGTCAGGGCAACTTTCAGTGAGCGCTGCACCTGAGTGGTAATTTTGGCAATCCTCCATCTCACTCATTACTTTCTGCTCTCCAGCTACATTGGTCGGGGGAGGGGGGGCAGGCTCAGAGAGGTCATACTGTTGGGTCCCATGGCTTAATGAGAATTGTAAGGAGAGCACCTGTGTACTGCTCTGCCTGTGCGCGGCTCACCAGACTACTTTTCCCGAGCATGCACCCTTCCTCTTCGGCCGCCAATCTCATCTGGACTCTAAGTGTAGGCACAGATTGGAGGGAGATTGGTCATGCAGCCCTGTCATCACTCGTCCCCAGCTTAAATCCACTCGCCAAATGCTAGTAAGCGAGTGGAAATTTTGAGGGCTGAGTATTATGACAGGAGTCCCACCACTACTGGGAAGGCTTATTAGGCAGGAGAGGGATCAGTATTATGACAGGAGTCCCACCCCTAATGGGGAGGCTTAATAGGCAGGAAAGGGGTCAGTACTATGACAGGAGTCCCACCATTACTGGGGAGGCTTCATGGGCAGGAGAGGGATCAGTATTATGACAGGAGTCCCACCCCTACTGGGGAGGCTTAATAGGCAGGAAAATGATCAGTACTATGACAGGAGTCCCACCACTACTGGGGAGGCTTAATAGGCAGGAGAGGAATCAGTATTATGACAAGAATCCCACCCCTACTGGGGAGGCTAACTAGGCAGGAATAGGGATCAGTACTATGGCAGGCATCCCACCACTACTGGGGAGGCTTGATAGGCAGGAGAGGGATCAGTATTATGACAGGAGTCCCACCACTACTGGGGAGGCTTGATAGGCAGGAGAGGGATCAGTATTTTGATAGGAGTCCCACCACTACTGGGGAGGTTTGATAGGCAGGATATGGAGCAGGACTATGACAGGAGTACTATGGCAGGCATCCCACCACTACTTGGGGAGGCTTAATAGGCAGGAGAGGGATCAGTATTATGACAGGAGTCTCACCCCTACTGGGGAGGCTTAATAGGCAGGAAAGGGATCAGTATTATGGCAGGAGTCCCACCACTACTGGGGAGGCTTGATAGACAGGAGAGGAATCAGTATTATGACAGGAGTCCCACCACTACTGGGGAGGCTTGATAGGCAGGAGAGGGATCAGAATTTTGACAGAAGTCCCAACACTACTGGGGAGGTTTGATAGGCAGGATATGGAGCAGGACTATGACAGGAGTCCCACCACTACTGGAGAGGTTTGATAGGCAGGATATGGAGCAGGACTATGACAGGAGTCCCACCACTGCTGGGGAGGTTTGATAGGCAGGATATGGAGCAGGACTATGACAGGAGTCCCACCACTGTTGGGGAGGCTTGATAGGCAGGATATGGAGCAGGACTATGACAGGAGTCCCACCACTGCTGGGGAGGCTTGATAGGCAGGATATGGAGCAGGACTATAAAAGGGATCCCACCACTGCTGGGGAGGAGAAGGATCACAGCTGGGATGTGAGTTTATTTTATAGATGAGCAGTACAAAGTTTTCAGTTGTAGTATAGAGTAGGAGATGGGATGGGTGCTGTGCTGGTAATGAGTACAGCGCTGTGAGAAAATAAAATGTACTCCCAAGGGCTTGTATGCAGCAAGACAAATTATGAATATTTACACATAAGTAAAAATATATAATTTATTTTATTCAAAAAGTATCACATTTACATAATAAACTGTGGGATTTAAGGGGAATGGATACATGTACATGGAAATGACAATAAGAGCTCTGGTGTACAAAAAATGGTATTCAAATAACACAGTGTCACAATATCCATATATATTTCACCAAATTAGGTTGCCATTTAGGGTATGCCGACGCGTTTCAATCTCCAAATAATGTGAAAGATCTTCTTTAGGGGGTATCTGGTGTGCCACTTAAGATGATCACTTAATACCCCCTGAAGAAGATCTTTCACATTAACCACTTCAATACTGGGCACTTATACACCTTCCTGCCCAGACCAATTTTGAATGACAATTGCACGGTCATGTTACATTGTACCCAAAGTAAATTTTTATCATTTTTTTCCCACAAATAGCGCTTTCTTTTGCTGGTATTTGATCACCTCTGGGATTTTTTTTTTCTGCAAAAATAAATAAAAAAAAGAGCACAAATTTGGAAAAAAAAATGTTTTGTTTCAGTTACAAAACCTTGAAAAACATATTCTAAAACCCTAAAATTAGTGTAATAAAATATAAGCAGCGCTGTAAATAATTTAAGATGAAATATCCGTTTTCGCAGGTATTCAAAAATAATGCTAATGTCCATAAACACCACCATGTGACAAAAGTGAATATGTGCACAAATTCCCAAAAATATTTATACATGTGTTTAAATATTAATTAAATATAAGTCCATAAAACACATCAAGTAGGTTTGTGAAAAAATAATGATAATAGCTTCCAATCTTCCGCCACACCCGGTGTCAGTGAATCCTCTCGCGTCAGATGCAAAACTCACCAACTCAAATTGCCTTACACTCTCGTGTTCGGCGTGTAAACGTGTACAAAAATACCTCACTGGTAGGTATAGCAGATAATCCCAGTTCCAACCAATTCACTGCCAGATGTAAATAAAAGAAGTGCTCAAAATAGCGTGATACCGTAAAATCAGTTAAATAACACACTTATATCTTCAAATATAGCACTCACATTAATCTAAAAAAATAGAGCAATACACTGCACAGCAAACACTCATTCAGAGATGAACTGAAAACCGAGTATATTGGTCACAGAAGACCCAAAGTGTCAACTGATCGCTCACCACCTCCGCGCTGTTCCTTCCTGGATCTCTGCTTCCTTGATCGGCCTTGATACGTCACCAGTTCAATCCCACGACTAAGTATTTTATGATGAAACATGTCGGGGCGTGGCTGTGCGGCAACCATTTGAAGTGAACGTGTGACGTATCAAGGCCGATCAAGGAAGCAGAGATCCAAGAAGGAACAGTGGGGAGGTGGTGAGCGATCAGTTGACACTTTGGGTCCGCCGCAACCAACATACTCTGTTTTCGGTTTATCTCTGAACGAGTCTTTGCAGTGCAGTGTATTGCTCTATTTTTTGAGATTCATGTGAGTGCTATATTTGAAGATTGTGTGTTATTAAACTGATTTTACGGTATCACGCTATTTTGAGCACTTCTTTTATTTACATGCAGAGCTTTCTGGCAGTGAATTGGTTGGAACTGGGATTATCTGCTATACCTACCAGTGAGGTCTTTTTGTACATGTTTACATGCCGAACACGAGAGTGTAAGGCAATTTGAGTTGGTGAGTTTTGCATCTGACGGGAGAGGATTCACTGACACCGTGTGCGGTGGAAGATTGGAAGCTATTATCATTATTTTTTCACAAACCTACTTGATGTGTTTTATGGACTTATATTTACTTAATATTTAAACACATTTATATATATTTTTTGGAATTTGTGCACATATTCACTTTTGTCACATGGTGCTGTTTATGGACATTAGCATTATTTTTGAATACCTGTGGAAACGGATATTTCATCTTACATTGTTTACAGCGCTGCTTATATTTTATTATACTCATTTTAGGGTTTTAGAATATGTTTTTCACAGTTTGATTTTTTAAAGTAGCTGCTTCACTCTTTTGCCAATTTGATTATCACTATTTGTTCATAGTAGAAAGAAATGTTTGGACAGCCTCACTCTGGAAAAACCTTCTTGGTTGCCTTTTATTGATAAAAGTTTTCAAACACCACATATCACAGCAAAGACAGGGGCATACAGCTGACGTTTCGCACTACAATCAGTGCTTGTGCATTGCCGGCACCTGGGTTTCTCTGAGAGGATACGGATTCATCCACATACCCTATTGGAGCGGTGACTATCTTCTCACTATTTGTTAATAAGCGCAGTGTTGGGAACACAGAAAGGGCGGATTCATCTTTGTTACCATCAGTTACAAAACCTTGCAAATAAGTAAGTTTTCTCCTTCACTGATGGGCACCGATGAGGTGGCATTGATGGGCACTGATGATGGGCACTAAAATGCGTCACTGATGAGCACTGATAGGTGGCACGAATGGGCACTGATAGGGGGCACGGATGGGCACAGATAGGCGGCACGGATGGGCACAGATAGGCGGTACGGATGGGCACAGATAGGTGGTACGGGTGGGCACAGATAGGCGAGATGGATGGGCATGGATAGGTGGCACAGATGGGCATGGATGAGCACTGATAGGTGGCATGGATGGGCACTGATAGGTGGCACTGATGTACTGTAATGTATTTTACTGATGGGTGCCAATCAGTGCCAAGCAATTATGCCTGCCAATCAGTGATGCCCATTGTGGGAACTTATTGGCATTCATTGTGGGCACTGATTGGCATCCATTAGGGGCACTGTTTGGCATCCCTGGGGGTCTAGGGTGGCATACCTGGTGGTGGGCATCCCTGGTGGCAATCCCTGGTGGTCCAGTGTGGGCATCCTCAGGGGGGGCTGCACTGATAATCGGTCAGCACAAACCCCCCCTGTCAGAGGAGCAGCCGATCGGCTCTCCTCTACTTGCGTCTGACAGACGCGATTGAGAAAAAAGCCGATCACCGGCACTTTTTGTTTACATCGTGATCAGCCGTGATTGGACACGGTTGATCACGTGGTAAAGAGTCTCTGTCAGAGACTCTTTACCTAGATTGGGGTTGCGGGGTGTCAGACTGACACCCGGCAACAACGATTGCAGCGATGCATGCACCTGGGGGTGCGCAGCGGCTCGATATCCTCAAGACGTCATATGACGTCCGGTCAGGATATTGAAACCACTTTTCCGGCGTCATTTGGCAAGTAGTTAATAGAGATTGAAACGCGTCGGGTTACCCTATATGGCAACCTAATTTGGTGAACTATATATGAATATTGTGACACTGTGTTATGTGAATACCATTTTTGTACAAGAGAGCTCTTATTGTTATTTCCATGTACATATATCAATTTCCCTTATATCCCACACTTTATTATTAGTAAATTTGATACTTTTTGAATAAAATTAATGAATAAAATGAATTATATGTTTTTACCTATGTGTAAATAATCATAATTTTTCTTGCTGCATACAAGCACATCCCCCCATTCCAGTACAAATCCCTCTCCACTCAATTCACTCCCTTTACATCCCCCAGCACAAATCCTCTCCCCCAAATGTATTCTCCCAGCAAAAATGATCTCCCCCGCCTTCAAGCATAATCTCCCCAATCCCTATCTAGCACAGATCTTTTTCCCCATTTCTAGCACAAATCCTCTCCCTCAAATCTCCTCCCAGCAAAAATCTTCGCCCCACTTCTAGCACAGATCCTCTCCCCCATGTCCTTTCTTTCCAGCACAACCCTCCCCCCCATCCTGGGTCAAATCCTCTTCCCCCATCTTTCCCAGCACAAATCCTCTTTCCCCAAATACTCCCACGCCAGCACAAGTCCGCTCCACAGTTCCCACCCAAATCCCACTTCCCAGTACAAATCCTTCCCCCCCAAACACAAATCCTCTCCCGTCTAATCCAAATCAGTCAACATTACTTCCCAAATGTTCTGCTTTTTGTGGGACCTTCCTGAGATAACAACAAAATCCTGCAAATCCGGACTAAAGGCCAGTTCACAACAGCATGCAGTGCGATAAACCAGCGTTCTGTGTGCATTTCCCGCACTGCATTTAAAACGCACTGCCGTTGTGATCTGCAGTGGGTGTCAATGTTAGCTTAATGACACAAATGCAGGTTACAAATGTAATGCACTTACCTGCACCGGATTGTATGGTACAGTAGTACCATGAAATCCTATTCCTGTGTGTCTTATAACTTTTGGTGTGGTCTGGCACAATTTAATCTCATTCAAATGAATGGGCTGAAATTGCACTGCACCTGGAATGTATGTGAATCGCACAAGAACTCATAGTGTGAACAGGCCCTAAGTCCCGGAGCCCAGTGCAGAAAAAAGTACTGTCACCAGGCTCCACTAATTTGCTTGCAGGGGGGGCACTAGTGTGGGCAGGGCCGCCATCAGGAATTATGGGGCCCCTTACACAGCTTCAGGCATGGGCCCCCTGGAGCAGAGAACCGGGGGGGGTGCTGCCGCCTGAAATTGAGAAGCGGGGGGGGGGGCTGAAAAAGGGGGGTAGCCATCCGGGGCCTTGGGGACCTCTGGGCCCTTTAATAAAAAGAAAAAAAAGAAAGATAAAAAATATATACAAAAAAAAAATATATATATATCTTTTTTAAACGGGGGGTTGCCATCTCGGGCCCTGGGGACCTCTGGGCCCTATATATATATATATACATATATATATATATATATATACACAAATTATTACACAAATTATTAGTATTAGTAATAAAAAAAAATTAATTAATAAAAAAAAGGGGGTTTGCCACACATATATATATATACATATAATAAAAAATAAAATAAAAATATATAATTTTTTTTATTTTATTAAAAAAAAATGAAAAAAAGGGGGGTTGCCAACCCGGGGCCCTGGGGACCTCCGGACCTCTAAAAAAAAAAAAAAAAAATTGGCCCTTTAATAAAAAAATAAAATAAAAATATATAAAAAAAAAATATATATATATTTTTTAAAGGGGGTTGTCAACCCGGGCCCCTTACAGGTGTACTGCCTGTACCCCCCTGATGGCGGCCCTGAGTGTGGGCACCTGGGGCGATTGCCCTGCATCTCTAGCAGGGTGCTCAGATGCCATGATTTTCCCCTGTATATCAGCTTTCTGTCTTTCATTGAGGGGTGGGGAAGTGGGTGATAGGATACTGTATGTGCTTGGGAGTGCTTTGGGAGGAGAGAGGACATCATAGGGGGGGGGGGGGGTGTTGTCAGATTTTTTATCCAACTGCCCCTTGTAGCACAATTCCTTTCTCCTCCCAAAGCGGCCCCAAGCACATACAGTATCCTATTACCCCACCCCCAAATCACTGCAAGTATTCATTTTTGTTTCTTCTCCACACCTCTCCCCTCCTGTCGCTATTCCACTGCAATATCTAACACAAGGACTTGTATCCTCTCTGGTTTATAAAGACATAAACTACAGTGTTTTTCTGAAAATGATAATGTTAAATACTTTCTCTCACATGAGGGGATTATCAGACTCTCTCGCTGCTCTCCTTAGATCGGGGAAGGAGAGTGAATCACGTGACCACACAGCAGCGGTGTGAGAAAAAGTATTTAGCATTATAATTTTCCAAAAATACACACACTGTAATTTATGTCTATATAAATTAGAGGGGATAGCAGTAAGTTTATAATGTGACTTTACAACCACTTTAAGGGTACTTGCACATGTTGTATGAAAATCAGATTCCCGGCAGAAGATTCCTGCATAAAAACATGAGGATGGGCAGTAAAGGTGCTTAAAAATTCTTCCAACTTTTCTTGGATTGTGTTGAGTGTATATGGGTATATATGTGCAAAAAATACCGTCCAGCATTGGCCAAATTTGTAATTTTTTTACTGGTCTATACATAGGGGTAAATTATGCACCTGTGTGTGCAGGCCCATTAAAGACAATAGGCTGCATTTAGAGTGGCATCATTTTTAGGCATTCTTGTACAAGAGACCTATGAGTTAGCTTAAAGTGAAAGTCCAGGCTATTACTAACTAAACGTAAATCTGCTCTCACCCCCTTTCTAAATCCTATACTAACTACCCTGTAGAAGGAAGATCCTTGTACTTACCTATTCTTAGGGAGCTTTCGTCCGGTCACATGATCAGCAGCTTCAGGGGAGAGGAGGGACAACCGACATCAGATACCCCATAGTAAGCCTATGGGTGACATCATTGCCCAGACATTGCAGTTGTTGTTGCTGCTCTCTCCATGCTAAGGCAACCATACACACGATAATTTTTTGGGATTTAAAAAACAAAGTTTTTAAAAAATGTCATTTAAAATGATCGTGTGTGGGCTTCAAATAATTTTTCAGGTTCTGAAAAAACGACAAAAAAAAATTCGAACATGCTGCATTTTTTAACGACGTTTTAAACAATGTCGTTTTTCGGGTTGTAAAAAATGATCATGTGTGGGCTAAAACGGGAGCGCTCGTTCTGGTTAAACTACCGTTCGTAATTGAGTAAGCACATTCATCACGCTGTAACAGACAGAAAAGCGTGAATCGTCTTTTACTAACACAAAATCAGCTAAAGCATAATGATCAACACATTTAATATAAAAAACAGCTAGATTAAGAATATAAGCACATAAAAAATTGAAACTGATGCTCGCCTAAGACTGCCACCACTATGTGAATAAACAAATGCCCTGGACCGGTGTCTGTACCTCAGTAGTGATCGCACACAAATTTCCCAGGCGTGTCCACCAATGGTTGCTATGCGCTTATATTCTTAATCTAGCTGTTTTTTATATTAAATGTGTTGATCATTATAGCTACAGTAAATGGCGGTTATGTCCACAGAATCATTGTGATTTTTCTATATTATGTAAAAATTTTAAATACATCATACTTACTTGTCTTTCATTTATAGATAATATAGTATGCACCCTTGTCCCTGAAGAAGCCCGATGGGCAAAACATGTTGGACCCCCTGCATACATTACTCTGTCATCCCACAAATTGGTGAAATATATTATCTTATGTGATCATGTTTTTTATTTTACATATTTATGTATATGTTCAATGTTAATTAAATTATATTTTTTATTTAAACAAATCTTGTCCATAATGTTTGATCCCTGCGGTATCTCAGCAAACTCTTTGTAATTATTATACATATTCCTTATCGCATTCGCATAGTCCCATGCCACATCCCAGAACTGGGAACTTATACTCATTTATCTACCCGGGATAATGCTTTTTGGAATTATTTCCCCCAGTATACTGTGCAAAAGCTCTACTGTATATGTACTCCATATATCTTTCTCCACAACTTTATCCCTGACATGTCTGTGTGTTCCTTGGCCTTCATGATGCTGTTTGTTCACGAAGGTCCTCTAACAAACCTATGAGGGCTTCACAGAACAGCTGTATTTATGCTGAGATTAAATTACACACATGTGGACTCTATTTACTAAATAGGTGACTTCAGAAGGCAATTGGTTGCACTACATTTTAGTTAGGGGTATCAGAGTAAAGGGGGCTGAATAAAAATGCATGCCACACTTTTCAGATATTTATTTGTAAAAAATGTGGGGATCCATTTATTATTTTCCTTCCACTTTACAATTATGTACCACTTTGGGGGTTATTTACGAAAGGAAAATCCACTTTGCACTACAAGTGCAAACTACGAGTGCAAAGTGCACTTGAGAGTGCACTTGGAAGTGCAGTCACTGTAAATCTAAGGGGTAGACTGAAATGAGGGGAAGCTCTGCTGATTTTATCATTCAGTCATGTGCAAGCTAAAATGCTGTTTTTTTATTTTTCTTGCATATCCCCCTCGGATCTACAGCAATTGCACTTCCTTGTAGTGCAAAGTGGATTTGCCTTTCGTAAATAACCCCCTTTGTGTTGGTTTATCACATAAAATCCCAATAAAATGCATTTACGTCTTTTGTTGTAACATTACAAAATGTGGAAAAGGGGGATTAATACTTTTTTCAAGGCACTGTAGTCACTCTCACTTCTTGTTGTGTCTTCAGGACAGAAAGTGAAAGGAAATCTTCCCAAATGAACACATCCCCTTCTCTTAAAGCCTCGTACACACGCTCGGTTTTCTCTGCCAGAAACAGCAAGAAAACTGTTGGCAGAGCTTTTTGCCGACTAAACCGTGCGTGTGTACGAGGCATTCAGGTTTCTCGTCGAGAAAAATGCCTGGATTCTCGACGAGAAAAATAGAAAACCTGCTCTCTATTTTCTCGTTGTGATTCTCGGTAGTGTTTTCCTGCCGAGAAACCAGAGCATCTGTATACTTGCCTGCCTCCATGGAAACCCGCGCATGCTTGATGAGACTTCAGTGCACGCGGTAGCTTCCAAGGCATAGTGTAGGGTGTAGCAAGATGGCGGTGACAGCATTGAATGTGACGACCGCATGCTCGTCGTAGTCGTTCACGTCACCACATTTTTGACATTCAAAAGAACAGTGGTTCTTTTGAATGACCGTGTGTACACTCGCCGAGCAAGAAAGCTTGACAGGAATCTCGTCAGGAAAAACAAAGTTTTTTTTCTTGTTGAGATTTCTGGCCGTGTGTACAGGGCTTGAGGCTTTAGACATATCTTAACCACTTAAGCCCCGAGCCTGTTTTTCAGATTCAGTGTTTACACGTTAAAAACAATTTATTTTGCTAGAAAATTACTTAGAACCCCCAAACCTTTTATACTGTTTTTTTCTAACACCCGAGGGAATAAAATGACGGCGATTGCAGAAAAATTTGTATTTGTGCAGCGGTCTTACAAGCGCACTTTTTTTTGAAAAAAAAAAAACACATGTAGCCCAGGGATAATATTATGAAAGTTAGTCAGAACTTAACCCATTATAACAACATATGCTCCTCTGGTTCCTCCCCCCTCTCTCTTACAGAACTGTGAAAAAAATATATACTGTTTTCTGTATTCTACACTACCTTTTTTCATGCTGCAAGACAGCACTTCCTACTTTTCAGCTTAGCCACACTTCCTCCTCATAAGCAGGTCCTGTCATCTGCATTGCTCAACGCTCCATTAAGGTAAGGTGACCAGATTTTTTAAATTAAATCCGGGGACATATTTTTGTGTTTTTTACTAGTAATGGCGGCAATCAGCCCGTCACCGCCTCCACCCACCTGACAGCCTGTCAAGTCTCACTGTTCGGGCCCCTGGCTACTACTGGGTGGGGAGCGGAGGAAGATCACTCCACCAGTGAAGGCAAGGAGATAAAACAGGCGGCTGGCTGGGACTTGAGCCAAGGCAGAAGAACATGCGAGGGGAGCTAAATGGGCACCCGAAACTGAAGAAATATTCCCTCCACTCCGACCAGCACATGATCATCAGAAAGGGGCACAGATAATGGGAAAAATACACCCCCTAATCTAGTAGGTGCAGTGGAGTGGTGGGGGGGGGGTGTAATTCTGATTTTTTTTATTTTATTCTGCACTGACTGTCTTTGAAATTGCCTCAGCCCCTGTTCAAATCCAAACTGGGGACAGAACTGGGGACACACTTGGTCCGGGGACAGTGTCCTTAATCTGGGGACTGTCCCCTGAAACCGGGGATGTCTGGTCACCCTACATTAAGGGGCCTGCTACACAACAGGGTTGCCCCTGGGCCTAACTCTCCCCTGCCCACACTCAGTTCACATCCCTCACAGAACACACTTTTTGCCACTTGTGCATGAATGGTGGATTGAAAACCCTTTACTAACCATTCCCAACTGCCCCTGGTTTTCAAGGGACTGTCCCTGATTTGGAACAAAGTCTCTCTTCCCCTCTTTCCTCCTCATGTGTCCCTCATTTTGGTCTGATCTATAAAATTGCAAAAAATCACTTTTTATCTTTCAAAAAGTGTTTCCCAGTGCAAAACCTTTCATCCACTTTCTAAAATGCTGCATTTGTAAATTTCAAAAGTCAGAATAAACGAAAATGTAGTGGTAAAAAAAAGCACTTGTGGGTTTAACTAATCTTTTTTTTGTAGAATTCTTATTTTGGGGGTGAGGCAGTCGGTGTGTCCTATGCCTACATATTTTTGCTAATAGGTGTCCCTTGTTCCAGCTCAAAAAGTTGGGAGTTATGTACATGTGGGTAGGAGTACACTGAGGGCTCTGCTTCTTCTCCATGGTTCCAGATCAGGGCTCCGACAGTCACAGAACACAGGAGGCAGCATGTTTTTCTGAGGGTGCATGCACACTGAAAATGTTGTTGCATGCATAGACAAGGCAGGTGTAATCAAGTCTGCAGGGATACTGGCACATGGAAACAGATACTGCAAGTGTCTATATTGCGCAATATAATGAAACTGTCAGAATCTGTAAGCATGTGCCAGGATCTTCAGCGCGTTTGTAGATATGTCACAGGTCTCTGCCAGATCCCAAATACCTAGCAGAGCCCTGCAACACATCTGCACATATGCAACATTTTTACAAGTGACAACATTTAAAGGGAATGATACCACAGTGAAGTTCCACTTTATAGAGTTTGGAGAGGCAGATCTATAGCTAGGATTAGAAATACCTGCATTTTCATTTACTTACTAGAGCAGGGGTGCCCAACCTTTTGAAGAGCAAGGGCCACTTAAAGGGGTTGTAAAAGAAATGTTTTTTTTCCCCCTAAATAGCTTCCTTTACCTTAGTGCAGTCCTTCACGTACCTCATCCTTCCATTTTGCTTTTAAATGTCCTTATTTCTTCTGAAAAATCCTCACTTCCTCACTTACGGTGGTGAGTTACAGACAGAAGAACAGGAAGTGAGCATTTCTCAAAAGAAATAAGGACATTTAAAAGCAAAATGAAAGGATGAGGTAAGTTAAGGAGGACTGCACTAAGGTAAAGGAAGCTATTTAGGGGGGAAAAAAATTCCTTTACAACCCCTTTAAGCTACTTGGTAACCAGTCACAGGCCACAATGAGCAGAGCGGGTGAATGGCAGCCCACTTGACTCTATAGAGCCCATTCTACTCTCAGCACACCAAACTCGCAGGTAATAGAAGTCTATGGCTCAGTGCAGGTAACCCACAGGTGCACTCCTCTGCACCTGTGGATCAGTTTGAAAGCAGCCCAGTAACCACTGCAGAACAGATATCCCCATATATACACTGTGATTTTAGTAATAAACTTACCTTTAATAACAGTATTTTATTCATTTTTATTCCATCCCAGAGCAGGAGGTCGTGGACCACATAAAGGGGCTCAGCGGTCCACATGTGGCCCCTGGGCCACTGGCTGGGCACCCCTGTACTAGAGGGTCAGTTAACATTAGTATTTGTGATTTTTTTTATTGTGTAATGCTGGCCATACACATACAGATTTTTTTGCAGGTTGAAATCTTACAGATTCCTCCTTCCATGATACAAAATGCAGATGGACAAATCTCCTGCTGGGGCTTTTATATTCAGTTAAAAATAAAATACCTGAACAGTTGCTACATCTGATTAGATGCAGTTTCTGTTCGTTCCACCATTTTCTGCCCAGCACATTCAATTTTTCAATCAAGGATGTCGACCAGGAAAGGGCCAACAGCCCCCCCCCCCCCCCCCCATGAAGAGAATTTTGCCTAAAAATTCATACAGTATATGGCAACTATAGTAGTACATGGACATTTGACTTTTAGCCATGTTAAGTAGAGAAAAGAAAATTAACTTCATTCTACTGCTCGAAACAAGGTGCTCAGCAGCGAGCGAGGTGCCCCAGCAAAGGAAAACAACAAAATACCAGCACACAGCACCTCACGCCCAATCCAAGGGGAGAGGAGGTTTGGTCCTGAATCCTTGCTTATTCCTACTGAATAAATAAAATACATTTTTAACATTTATTATCTATCTCTTTGAAGTTCAAGTCTGATGGAGTGTACTGTGCTGACAGGAAAACATCCCCTTTTGGTTTTACGTGTGATCTTCAGCAGCTAACTGTCCTGTCGTTCTCTGTTCCTATGTCATTTAAATAAATGTTTTGTTTTCGCTACTTATGAAGTGCTGAAGCTCTGCTGCTATGTAGACCTGAGCCTCTGAATCAGGACGGATTAAACAGATAGAAGACTTTGTTTATCTTCAGTTACCACAGCTTTAGAGCCCAATATAAATAAAGCATACAGGCCTCCTCACAAGGGTGCTGAAATGCAAAGTGAGCGCTCAAGCCCTTTTCTCTCTCTTGGTGGCATTTGAAAGTGTAAAGCTTTGAATACCAATTGCTTGAACTGGACATATGTGAATCTCTTCTAATCCTACTAATCCTGTCCCCAAGTGCTTCTTTGTATGTGGATGCAACACACATAGATCTAAGTGAAAGTGGCCATAATCCTGGAAATGTGGAAAAATGTCTCAGTATGAGAGATGGGAGAGGGTAAAGCTCCCTGGCAGAGGGACCTGCTGGATAATCTTTTGTATGATGGCGGAATCGAGGGGGGAGACCTGACGGAGCCCTCTAACCTCCCCTGAGCAGTTGGAAGGAAAGGAAACCCACCCAGCAGGCAAACTCCCCCTCAAACAGCTCCAGCACACATAAGCAGACCTGTAGAACACAGACAGCATCTCCAAATGCTGGGAAATTCAGACGTTCATGGCTTTTGGTGGTGAGACCGCAGCAGGCCTCCTGCTAATGGCCTGGTTTCTTTATTATTTCTCTACCAGTCTCCAGTCAATACTGGGGAACAATGTCCGATATGACATCACCCCATGGCAAACTGTAGGGCTCAAGGTTTCCTAGAATTCACAAAGCCCTATCCTTCTGGTAGTCTGCGCTGCATGCTGAATAAGTGCAGCAACATAGCAAAAAACGTATGTTTGGTTTCATAGTAGCACACATAATAATAGCACATGTACTGCTATAGATGGAAATAGACAATCATTCTCCTGTGTCATAGGTGTTTTCTGTATTTCCATTCCTATACTTCTGCAAAAAGATGGGTAAAGGTATGCTAAAGGAAGATTTTACCAAGAACTGCCGAAGTGACTTTATAACTGTAAAAAAATAATTTTAGAACCTTAAAGAGGTTGTAAAGGTTTGTTTTTAATTTTCAAAATAGGTTCCTTTAAGCTAGTGCATGTTTTTTTTTTCTTTGTTTTCTTTTTCTGAATTTCTCACTTCCTGTTCCTCCTCAGTAAGCTGTTCTGGCTGACTAACCACGGCTCGGATGATGGGGGCAAGTTTACTGAGGAGAAACAGGAAGTGAGAAATTCAGACAAAGAAAAAAAAACATTTAGAAGGGAAATCAAAGGAAAAGATAAGTGAACCAACAATGCACTAGCTTAAAAGGACCAATTTAGAAAATAAAAAATGAATCTTCACAACCCCTTTAAGCCTCTACTTTCAAATGGTTCATCTACCTTAACCACTTGACCACCAGGCACGTAATACCACTTAATAACCAGACCAATTTTCAGCTTTCGGTGCTCTCACAATTTGAATGACAATTACTTAGTCATATAGCATTGTACCCAAATGAAATTTAGATGCACACAGTCCTGCTCAGGAGGAGGTGGCACATGGAGAAGAGGAGGAGCCTACAGAGCCAGTGGGGTACCCAAGAAGATGAAGTTCAGGGCTGCTCTGTGTAATACTATTGCACAGAGCAGGTAAATATACCCTGTTTGTTATAAAAAATAAAAATAAAAAAATAAAACAAATTTTAACCTTTACAACTGCTTTAAAAAGATAATTTCATGTAGCATCTTATAACGGCTTTCTGTTGCAAACCCCAGATTTAGTTCTGGATGAATATTGAATTTTGTAGATTGCTGATTCATTATTAAGAACTACTGTCTTGACAAACAAATTAGACCAGCTTGCATATTATGATAATGATTTTGTTTCTTTATCACTGCTGTTAAGCCAATTGAAAGCAGCGGCTTTAGGTTCCAAAGAGAATCTAAGCGACTAAATGTAAATGTTGGTAAAATATAAGGAGCACATAACACCACACGGCATTTACTAGAAGGGATGCTAACAAGACCATTTATAAAAACTGATGGACGAATTGAGCTTGTACCAAACAAACTGCATCTTTTAATCACAGTAAAAATGAAGGAATCTGATTGTTTGCTATGGTCAACAACTTGAATTTTTATATCTTTTCTATAGTTTTGATTAACCAGCCCTATTGAGTTTTGTTATAGGAAAATTATACTATATGTCAACTAGTATACATTTACATTAATACTGACATTATTTTTAATACCCTTTTTTTAATCATGGGAACATAGTATGAAACATATACATTAAGTAATAAAAATGGGAGCAAATTACAGACTTGACAAAAACAAGTACAGATATGACACAGGAGGAGAAAAGCACCCTGCCTATAAGTGCTTACAATCTAAGGATTCGTAGACACAATAGGCAGTGTTATGCCATAGTATGCTAGTATGCACTTACCTGTCAAACTTACCCCTCCACTCCTGGCGCTTCCATGTCCACCCAGTCTTTCTTCTGGGCTTGCACTGTGCATGTGTACGGGAGTCGCGATTGAGGTAAGGCACTCTCTGCATTCAAGGGCACATTCAGTGTGCCCTTAACCACTTAAGCCCCGGACACTTTTGCCGCTATTTTGGGACCATTCACATTTATACAGCGATCAGTACTATAAATATGCACTTATTACTGTATAAATGTGACTGGCAGTGAAGAGGTTAACCACTAGGGGGCTAGAAAGGGGTTAAGTGTGTGCTAGGGAGTGGCTACGAGTGACACGTCACTGATCGCTGCTCCCGATGAGAGGGAGCAGACGATTAGTGACAGTCACTAGGCAGAATAGGGAGATGCTTGTTTACACTGGCCTCTCCCCGTTCTGCAGCTCTGTGACCCGATCGCGGGACACCGGCGGACATCGAGTCCGCGGATCCCGCGGACAAGGTCATGGAGCTCGCGGCACGGGCGCACCCGCACAGTGGGACATTTAAAGTGTTGTAAAGATACGTTACATGTTACATGACATCGTCAGCTGCAGCTGATGTGAATATGTCCTAAATGGCACACATTTAAAAGAAATGCATGGTTCCTACTAAGTTTTAAAGCGGAACTTCAGTCATTTTTTCATCTTTCCATCTATTAAATCCTCTGCCCTTGTTGTTTTAACTTTGGATAATAATTTTTTTATTTCTGCCAGTAAATACCTTATACAGCCCACTTCCTGTTTATTTTCTGGCAAAAAGCCTAGGCTTTTGACATCATGCACAGCTCTCTCACTCTTGTGAGAGTTTGCCAGGAAGGTGGGTGGTCATAAGAGCGCCAATGAGAGATGTGTGTCTGTGTAAAGCCAGGAAGTGAACAGGCAGCCGCTTCAGCTGCCCACAGTTAAAATGGTCGCAGCCAGACTCAGTGGATGTAGATTTCTGTAGAAAATTTGGCAAGTACAGAATCACAGTATATATAAGAAAATATGCAGAGTGGTTGGACGGAAGCTTAACCTCTTGCCATCCGACATTTAGCAGAATGACGGTGGCAAAGTGGTTGTGTTATCCTGATCGGATGTTATATGACGTGATTAGGATAACAGAGCCAGCGCACGCCCGCGGGGGCACGCAGCGTGGCGATCGGAGGTGCTGTGTGTCAGTCTGCCACACTGCAACTCCGATCGTGGAATAAAGCCTCTGACAGAGGCTTAATACCATGTGATTAGCTGTGACCAATCACAGCTGATCATTGCGTGAATGAGGAAGTATCGTAAAACGTCTCTCCTCAGTTTACGCTGACAGGGAGAGCCGATTGGTGGCTCTTCCTGTCGGGGGGGGGGGGGGGTCTGTGCTGATAATCAGCACATTGATTATCAGCAAAGCCCCATCAAAAGGTGCCCATCAGCTGCCAATCAGTGTCTAACACATGCCAGCCTGTGCCACATAATAAATGGATGCCAGTGCCGATCAGTGCCCACAACAGTGCCCAAAAAAGTGCCAATCAGTAATGCCTGTGAACTCTCAACTCGCATGGCAAGTCACTGCAGTGTGAACCGGGGCTAATCCTGCAAAGTGTGGAATGATACACCTGATGCTTTTATGAAGTTCCCACCTGACGATGAAGGGCATATGAACTGGAATCAAATTGGCATACCCTTTTAAACGCGTGGTTGGCCAGGCTGATGTATTTGGAGGGAGGGCACTCCTAGTGAATAGAATGGTTGTGGCAGATTATTCACTTAATTGCTGAAAATACAGTAAATCAGTGTCATCTATCCAACAGTGACCCCTACTGTACAACTTACATAAAGACAAAAACAAACTAAAACAATAGCTCAGGTTTGAATAACCTGCACTATAAAAACACCCCACTGAACATATATGCAACAACAAAAATCCTCATTAAAACATCTTCATGTTTACTAATTATTGTTTTGTTCTATGATACTTTATGACTTTTCCAGGTAATCTGATGGTAAAATTGAGTGCATTAAAGAGAACCAATTGCTTTCGAGATTTGGAAGTAACATTTCATACAATAATTGATTGTATGAAATGTTACTGATAAATCTGTTGGTGTCCAGATTAATATTAACTTGTAATAATAGTTTCCCATTAGAAGCGTCCAGTTTGGGGAGTTTTCTGCAGCTTCCAGGCACAGAGTAGCATTAGAGGGGTTGTAAAGGTCCAATTTTTTTCCCCTAAATAGCTTCCTTTACCTTAGTGCAGTCCTCCTTTACTTACCTCATCCTTCGATTTTGATTTTAAATGTCTTTATTTCTTCTGAGAAATACTCACTTCCTGTTCTTCTGTCTGTAACTCCACACAGTAATGCAAGGCTTTCTCCCTGGTGTGGAGTGTCGTGCTCGCTCCCTCCCTTGGACTACTGGAAAGTCAGGACGCCCACTAACACACAGCTCCTTTCTCTATCTGCAATGTAGAGAGCATCCTGACTCTCCTGTAGTGCAAGGGAGGGGGCGAGCACGACACTCCACACCAGGGAGAAAGCCTTGCATTACTGTGTGGAGTTACAGACAGAAGAACAGGAAGTGAGGATTTCTCAGAATAAATAAGGACATTTTAAAGCAAAATCGAAGGATAAGGTAAGTGAAGGAGGACTGCACTAAGGTAAAGGAAGCTATTTAGGGAAAACAAATTGTACCTTTACAACCCCTTTAAGCAGTCTGACTCCAAGCAGCCTCTATGCATCTTTTATGCGTCTGACTGGGTGCCACAAAAAGCGGAGACGCCTAAAAATAATGTCAAACAGCTGATTTTCTCATACTGTTTTGGTGGGACTGGAAGAATGATTTTTGAATGTTAAATGTTATTTGCACATATCACAACCTGTTCTACAAAACTGTGGTATTATCACACATATGTCAGATTCACTTTGACCCTAACATGCTGTGCCAATTTAAAAAAAAAATGAAAACATATTTAATGTTTACTCTTCTGGTTTACTCACTGACTTAAGGCTTCTTGTGCAACTCGATTCAAAGAAAGAATCCTGCAAAATGCTGTTTTAGCCAAAACGTCTGATCTTGCTCCATTTCAAGATTTCTTTGAAACTTAAAATTACTGACTTAAACATTTATATGAACTTGTCCTCATTAACTTACTAATTAGCAAGATCTCATTTGATCATGAAGTTCATTAGGAATAGCAGCTGGAACGTTGCTTTAGTATGACACATCAAAAAAGTAACATAAAAGCAATAATTAATATCAATATATTTTGCCTGTTCTTTGGAAATTGCAGATGCCCAATTAAAAAAAAAAGCTAAATGAATGGGCAGAAATCTATTTTCGCTTTAATGTAGGTTCATTTGTGTTTCTATAAAACTGATTCAGGGAGAGTTATGCATTCCACATCCAAATGGGAACATGGCCTTGTTAAAGAAAAAGATTATGCATGGCATTAACATCTTGCTAGTGGTCACTGAATACATCTTGCAACTGATTTTACGTTTTGCCCATTTTACGTTTGTACTTTTTCTTCCACTTAACAGCTAAACTCAGCAAATACAGGACTGAGTTGTATATCTATTCATGTATTCCTAACTAAGCCTGCATTATGGTCAGGTTTAGCAGTAGGTAGTGCCATCGATACGTACTATACTGCAAGAGCTGCTTAGAACAGCTGCTGGAGCGATGTGCGACACAGCCCACAGTCCACCTGTTCCAGCTCTGGATTTTTCACAAAAACATAAGGTAACTTTGAGTCATGATTAAAGCAGTACTCCACATATGTCAATCCAAATCACTTGCCATGACTTACAAATTAAATTTCATTACATAGTAATTTGATAGTAGAGATTATTCTGATTCTTGCTCTTGCTCTTCATTGTCTTTTTCTTCTCCTTTTTCTTTTATAAAAGAAGCTTAACCACTTGCTTACTGGGCACATATACCCCCCTCCTGCCCAGGTGAAATTTCAGCTTCCGGCACTGCTTCGTTTTAACTGACAATTGCGCGGTCCTGCGACGTGGCTCCCAAACAAAATTGACTTCCTTTTTTCCCCACAAGTAGAGCTTTCTTTTGGTGGTATTTGATCGCCTGTGCGGTTTTATTTTTTGCGCTATAAACCAAAAAGTGCGACAATTTTGAAAAAAAAAAATATGTTTTACTTGTTGCTATAATAAATAGCCCAATTTTAAAATAATACACATTTTTTTTTTCTCAGTTTAGGCCGATACGTATTCTTCTACATATTTTTGGTAAAAAAAAAAAAAAAAAATCGCAATAAGCGCAAAAGTTATAGCGCCTACAAAATAGGGGACAGAATTATTATTTTTTATTATTTTTTTTTTACTAGAAATGGCGGCGATCTGCAATTTTTATTGGGACTGCGACGTTATGGCGGACACATCGGACACTTTTGACAAATTTTTGGCGCCATTCACATTTATACTGCGATCAGTGCAATAAATATTCACTAATTACTGTATAAATGTGACTGGCATTGAAGGGGTTAACACTAGGGGGTGAGGAAGGGGTTAAATATGTTCCCTATATAGTGTTCTAACTGTAGGTGGGGGGGGGTGACGGGGGGGGTGACCAATCTGTGTCTCTATGTACAAGAGACACAGATCGGTCTCCTCTCCAGAGACAGGACGCTGTCTCTGTGTGAGCCGGCAATGAGAGATGATCTCATATGTTTACATATGAGATCATCTCTCATTGGCCGCACAGATCGCATCGCAAACGGCCACTCTGATTGGCCGTTCGCGGCGATCTGTAATTGGCTGTGTCCAAGGGACACGGCCAACACAGAAGTTCCCCGCTGCGCGCTTTGGAGCGCGCGTGGGGAACGCCCAAAGGGGCGGATGTCAATTGATGTCTAGTTGGATTTTGAGATCCGCGCTGTAGCCGTCATTTGACTATAGCGCGGGTCTCAGGAGGTTAAAAAGAAATATAAATATATATTTTGTTATTATTATACTGTTCTCAGGGTATGATCCAGAGAGATCTAGAAAGCTTAAACAATTTATACTTAGAACATAGCCTTAGTTATAATCTTAACCCCCTTAGTGACGGAGTGTAAAATAAATGTTAATGCCTGAAAACAATTTTGCAACTTTGAAAAGTGTTAGTAAAACTGTACCTATTGTCACAATCACTTTGTGTATCCAGGGCTATCTTTTTTTGATTATCAAAAGAAAACTGGCCCAAAATAGTAAAAAAAAAAAAAAATCAGATTTTTTCAATTTCAATATTTTTATTAGAATTTAATGCAAAAAGAATAGAGTGTACAACTCTTAAACAACAAACAGTAGTATCGGAATAGAGATAAGATATGGTCCCACAGCACAGGTGGGTGAAATAAACATATCAATGGCAGGCATAGCCAACAAAATAAATATTATAGTATCACTTTCTATAGAAAATTAAAGGCAAAAAACATGTCTGACACACAAGGACAAACCATCCTATCAGGGCTCTCACATGGAAAACTCTATAATAGGTTAGCATTTACATAACCCACTGGCCAGCCGACGTGGGTAACAAACGCTTCTAAATACTCCATATCAAATAGCAAATATGAAAATAATTGAAGTAGATTTGTCTAATGTAGAAAGAAGGAGAAAAGAGAGAAAGGGAAAAAATGGAGGAGGGGGAACAAGGGAAAGCTACTCAAGAGGTCTGGTCCGTCAGAAATCCCACAACCCCAACCCACACTCTTTAAATGTCCGGAGGAGGTATTTTAGCCAAGGTTCCCAAACAACATCAAACCTAGCAGATCTGTCTTTCAGTATACCGACCAGCTAAAAAATCTTTTTTTTATTTATTTAGCTGTATGTTGTATACTATTACCATAATTTACCACCAAAGAACAACCCAAAATAAATTCTCTTGCCCTCTGACGATTGCAGCGATATCACATATGTGTTTGGTATTTGTTGTTTGTACCTGTAGGACCCAGAAAGAATGGTGTGCATTTTTCTTTTTTTAGCCTACCTAAAACACACTGGCACTGATACTAACTGACATTAAAGTGGTTGTAAACTCTATACAACCATTTTTGCCTACAGGTAAGCCTATAATAAGGCTTACCATTAGGTGCTGGAAATATCTCCTAAACCTGCACGGTTTAGGAGATATTTATAATATATGCGTGCGTCTGCATCATGAGGGCATGTGCACTTTAGAAAGGGCACGATCGTGCTGTTTCTAAAGGGATCATGCCATGACTGGTGGCTCTCGCACGCATGCGCAGGAGTGACGATTCTGGCCAGACACAGAGCTGGTGTCCACGGCCTCGGCAGGAAGAGGCGTGAAGATGGACGCTTCCAGCCAGCAGGGAGAGCGGTAACATTGCAGGCTTTGTTTTCAGGTAAGTGACACATAATCGGCTACTATGCGATGCATAGTAGCTCATTATGCTTTACCTTTGCAGGGAAATAAAGAGGAAGTAAAACCCATCAGGGTTTACTTCCTCTGTAATTGAAAAAAAATAATTTTTTAGATCCTACCCAAAATATACCTGCCCTGACCTTTGACCTCAAGTTCTGACCCTTACCTTGACCCCAAAACTAACCTTGGCACCTAACGTTGATCTAGATATTTTTTCCTTTTTTATTTTTCATTTAAATTGTTTTTTTTTTTTTAAGCACTTTTTCTATTTACATCTTGATCTCCTGCAAAAAGATGAAAATACAATGGCCCGGATTCACAAAGCACTTACGCCGACGTATCTCGAGATACGCCACGTAAGTGTAAATATGCGCCGTCGTATCTATGCGCCGTGCCCATAAACTGAGATACGCCTGAAAATAGGCTTCATCCGATCAACGTAACTTTCCTACGCCGGCGTATCGTGGGCGCATAGTTACACTGGCCGCAAGTGGCGCTCCCATTGATTTCCTATTCAAATATGGAAAAAAGGGAGATACGTCGATTCACAAACTTACTTGCGCCCGGCACATAATAAACGCAGTTTGCGTAAGTCGTACGTCCGGATTAAAGTTATTCCCCATATATGAGGCGCCACTCATGCTAAGGTATGGACCAGGGAACACAGACGTCGTATTTTACGTTGTTTACAAAGTTCGTGAATAGGGCTGGGCGTAGGTTACGTTCACGTCGTAGGCAGTGATCCGTCATATCTTAGGGAGTAGTTCCGACGTGATTCTGAGCATGCGCACTGGGATACGTCCACGGGGCGGCGCATGCCCCGTTCGTTTTAAGTACTTGTATGGCACTCGGCCCATCATTTGCATGGGTATAGTATGCGCACAATTGTGCAAAAAACATCAGCATATATCGAAGATCTTTGCCACCTGGTGGAAGTCATTCCCAGAGAGCTCAGGAAGGAAGGATTGGGATCGAGAGACATCGCAGCGTGTTTTGCACCCTACCCCTGCAGGGGTGAGGGCTTCTGGTGAGTGGGGACCCAAGTGGGGGAGCACCGGGACCACCGCGCTTACACAAACTGCATAGTGTGATCACCCAGCACAGCAAGAAGCACTGGTTCAAGCTGATTAATGCACTCAAGTTGAATTTGAATTTCAATTAACTGTTTGAGGATTCATCACTTTACTGCTGATTTTTGTGACATTTTTTACACATATTTTTGGATTGACCTTATGACTTTTTGGTTTCACTTTTTGGTGTTTGTGTTACACTTTTCATCATCCAACACAGTTGGGTACATATATCCAACTCTGGTTATCACAGGATTCAATACTTTTTGGTGATATATGCTGATGTTTTTTGCACAATTGTGCGCATACTATATTTATATTCAACTATTATGCTACGGGCATCACAGGACTTTATCTCACTTTAGGTTCACATATATTTATATTTTGCTAGCGGAGTTCTAGTTCAATTTATTTTTATTTGTATCTATTTCACACATATGCGCCTATTTTTATCCACATAGTATGTTTGGTCTAACTAGCAATAGTTTTCCACTCTAGGTACTCACTATATAGTTACATTACTTTGGTTTAGATGCTGCTTCATGTTTTGGTTTAGATATACTCAGCTGTGCCTAGCATTATATCATAATTCCAGGCTGGTGGACGCCATTTCTGGTGGAACTAGTGTGCATTACTGCATATATATTGCCGTGTGCCTTTTTTTTTTTTTTTCTTTAGCCAGTGGCTAGTGAACAGACAGCGCCACTACCTCCATGCCCCAATTTTATTCCTTTTTTATTTGTATCCTCTTGGGGATACAAAAGAGGGGGGGCCGCAGTCTTATAATTTACATTATTTACATTTCCCACCTCTTATCCTAAGCGCGGGTATTCCATTTATTTTCCATCATTTGCATGGGGTCACGCCTCATTAGCATGGCTCACGCCCACTTCCACCTACGCCGGCTTACGCCGAGGGTACCCAGCGCAGTTTGGGAGGCAAGTGCTTTGTGAATTCGGTGCTTGCCTCTCTGCGCTACGTTGGCGTAGCGTATATTAGATATATGCGCCAATGTATGTGAATCTGGGCCAAAGTATCTTTCTCTCTATTCAGAAGAGAAAGAAAACACAGAGTTGGGTTGCACAGTGACTTACCACTGTGATATCAATCAGAGGCTATCAACGATCAGGTGACCCAGAACCGAGAGTCCTGGGTCCCGATCGTTAGTACAAGACTCAGGGCTCTTGGTGACAGGTACGCAGATATACAGCCTCACGGATAAAGGCTCACTTCCGCGTGGTCGCATATCTGTGTAACATCAATGGAAAGGGGTTAAAGGAATCTTAAATAAAATGGTACTGAGAGAAATACAAGGCTTTGCTTTTGCTTACACGCATCCAAGAAAATTAGTTGACAGGTTATCTTTGGTACTTTAGGATTGATTTACTAAGGGCAATTAGGCTTTTTACTTTGCAAGGGAATTTTCCTCAGAGCCTAGTGAATGTGATGACATTTTACTTTGCAAAGAATACCATTCATATGCAAGGAAAATAAACAACAGCATTTTTACTTGCACATGATTGGATGATGGAAGTCAGCAGAGCTTCACCTCACTCACTAAGCTCTGGGGAATATACCCTTTCACAGTGCCACTTCCCTTGCAAAGTAAACAGCCTATTTGCCCTTATTAAATCAATTCATTTGAGCCACTGCGTTAATTTACAAAAGGAAAACAGGCTGAGGTGAAGAATGAGGTGATGTGCTGCTGACTTTCATCATCCAATCATGTGTAAGCCAAAATAATTTTTTTTTTTTCAATTTCCTTGATTGTGATTGAGTGTTACAGTATTTGCAAAGTACATTTTCACCATATTAACTGAGCTAAGGAGAGAATCGCTTGCAAAGTGAACAGGTCCTTACAAAGTGAACAACCCATTTGCTTTTAGTAAGTTAATCCTCATGACTTGAACAGTTAAGCAGAAGAGGGCCTGTTGATTCATTGCCTTGACATCAGTTTGCAATATTTTTGAGATTATTCAAGTAGTTGACAGGTGCATTTGACCTGCAGAGGAATTTATTTGGAACTACATTTGACCTGCTGCGGGCTCACAGATTTGTATGGGAATACAAAAGCCCATCAAAACTCCTGAACTCTATGCTTGCTTTAGATCAGTGACTTAGAAAGTATTGAGGTCACTGGATAAGTATAGCAGCAAAGCAACCAGTGTTCTCAGACCTCTTTTGATATAATATCTGTACACATACATATTGGAGGAGCTGCAATATACATTTTACGTTTAATAACCCCACCTCCCAACTAAAATTTATTTGAAATTTGGCATTTCGGTGCTACAAACTGCATTTTGCAATGCTCAACAGTATGGCCGGGTACACACGAACAAACATGTACGGTGAAAGCGGTCCGTCGGACCGTTTTCACCGTACATGTCTGCCAGAGGGCTTCTGTACGATGGTTGTACACACCATCGTACAGAAGTCCGCGCGTAAACATTACGCGGGGCGTGTCCGCGTCGTCGCCGCGGCGATGACGCGGAGACGTGGGCGGGCCTGCCATTTAAAGGCTTCCACGCATGCGTCGAAGTCATTCGACGCATGCGAGGGACGGCGGGCGCCTGGACATGTACGGTAGGTCTGTACTGACGACCGTACATGTCCGAGCGGGCAGGATTCCAGCGGACGGTTTTAAAACACGTCCAGGAATATTTGTCCGCTGGGAAAAGGCCCGGCGGGCAAATGTTTGCTGGAATTCGGCCCGCTCGCGCCCACACACGACCAAACATGTCTGCTGAAACTGGCCCGCAGACCAGTTTCAGCATACATGTTTGGTCGTGTGTACGGGGCTATGAGGCATGAAAGAAAGTATACTGTACAGTATATTCAATTACAATGTAAAAATGTGCGCATCTAATGCAACAGATGGCATATCATGGACCATTTTGCTGGTCAAAGACCGGGACACTTTTTGCGATTCGGCACTGCGTCACTTTAACTGACAATTGCGCGGTCGTGCGACGTGGCTCCCAAACATAGAGCTTTCTTTTGGTGGTATTTGATCACCTCTGCAGTTTTTATTTTTTGCACTCTAAACAAAAATAGAGCGACAATTTTGAAAAAAATGCAATATTTTTTACTTTTTGCTATAATAAATATCCCCAAAAAATATATAAAAACATTTTTTTTCCTCAGTTTAGGCCGATACGTATTCTTCTACATATTTTTGGTAAAAAAAAAACGTAATAAGCATTTATTGATCAGTTTGCGCAAAAGTTATAGCGTCTACAAAATAGGGGATAGTTTTATGGCATTTTTATTAATATTTTTTTTTTTTACTAGTAATAGCGCGATCAGCGATTTTTATCGTGACTGCGACATTATGGCGGACACATCGGACACTTTTGACACATTTTTGGGACCATTGTCATTTTTACAGCGATCAGTACTATAAAAAGGCACTGATTACTGTGAAAATGACACTGGCAGTGAAGGGGTTAACCACAAGGCGGCACTGTAGGGGTTAAGTGTGCCCTAGTGAGTGATTCTTACTGTAGGGGGGATGGGCTGTGTGTGACAAGACAGTGATCACCGCTTCCGATTACAGGAAGTGGTGATCACTGTCATTGTCACTAGGCAGAGCGGGGAGATTCTTGTTTACATCAGCATCTCCCCGTTCTTCCTCACCGTGAGACGATTGCGGTTATCCCCACGGCGATCGAGTCCGCGGGAGCCACGGTCAGGCTCACAAAGCTTGCGGCAGGCACACGCGCCGCTGGCGCTGCACGCGCGTCCACAATGCCACGATCTTAAAGGGGACGTATATATAGGTCCTTCTGCCTATCCGTGCCATGCTGCTGACGTATATAGTCGTGCGCTGGTCGGCAAGCAGTTAAAGTAGTTTTCAAATCTAAGTGAATGTCATTGTTTAACTAAAAGTGTGTTATGGTATCTATCAAAAACAAGGTAACACCCTATAACAGGAAGTGCCTGAACAAGAACATTCAGGGCAAGATCACCAGGTATTATTTTAATAAAATCTTGTTTTAATATGTATTTGAAAGTACTTCTTAAATTACAAAAAATATATTAAAGCATATATGACATTTTATTGATTGGACTTGCATATGCTTAAGGTTCATGCCTTTAGTTCACAATAAGCCATTAAACTTTTAACCAAAAATATAAAAACAATGAGCCAAATATAAAAATTGTAAATGCAGGAAAATAAGCGATAAGGTAACATTCTAATACGAATACTTACATGTAAACAGTAGATATGAATGATTAATCTCATAGCCTTCACAATATACAATACCCAGCAGGGGCCTAAGCCTGTATATAAACATTAAACTGAGTTTTCTATTCTGTGCAATAAGAATTGAGATCTGGATGGATGAGCTTGCTTTGAAGTTTGTTGTTCCTCTGGATCCATAGATCACAGGGCTTAAATCTTTAAGTCTAAGTAAGGCCGGCTAAGGTAAGATTCAATATAGGTTTAGTGTCTTTGCATCATTGGAATAATTATAAGTGATGAGCGATTGTAACTTAAATTTTGCATTTGTTTGTGGAGCTTGTACAGAAAGCTAAAGTAAGGGGATCAACTACATGTACCAAAAAAACGGAACATCCAATGTATATAATACATGCATACTCCTGCTGCCCTTTATGCCCCTCATGAACTTGGCACTTTCTATGTCATTGTGGGGTGGTTAAACTTAGTAAACTCCATCTCCTTATTTGCCCTAATACATTCCATGTATTAAAGCACCTTTGCACTTGTGTTTAATGTAATCTTGATGTGATTTAATTCCAATAATGTTCAACAGTCGTAGCTTAAACTGTATTAAAATAAGGCTTCACACCTTCCTTCGATGTAAAATGCTATTGAAACTTGCTGCTGCCCACATGTAGCATGTGCTTCATGGTTTTCTTTGTTCTTGAAATCCATCTCAGAAATCATAAGTATTTTTAAAATACTCATTCATGAAAAAAAAAAGCAAAAATCCAAGACACAGTGAAGAAGACTGACCTCACCCCAAATTTAGGACACTGTGTATTAGTCTCATCTTGATTGCTTTTATATAATTTTATGATTTAATTTAGACTGTTCTGTTGTGGCTTATTGTTACTAACACAACATTTATGCAATAGACCTATATGAAGCTATTTTAATTCATTTAATTTAGATTTTTTTCTTAAGTGCTATTCAGAATTCATTCTGGTTAGGTCAGACCTGTAGAACTGAATGCCGATTAGTTTTCTTGATTTTAAAATTCTTCCACAAAAAAAGTCAACAATCTCTTTTTCAGAAAAGCAGTATAAACTATATTGAGTATCTATTTTATAGAATAAGATACACAGATAAAGCATCAAGTAATGTGCATTGTAAGTTAGTGCTAAATGGATCTGTTTAGTGTTTTAAAGTTTTATGATGCAGAATAAAAAGGTTCACTATATTATCAAGGAAAAATTGATGGGCAGTTGATTAAATATTTTGGCAACAATATCAGCCAAGATCAATGTATATATCTTCCTTTATTGTTATTAATTCTGTCTGTACTCTGCCCTAAGTGCCTATTCTGCCACCTCTCCTTTGTCTCTTTCTATTTTACCTTTTTTTTCCACTCAAGCTCTTTTACTCTCACTCTTCTCTCTCTGTCCCTATATTACCTATATTTAGTCCATTATAGTGTGCCTATTAGCCTGACCTCTGGGTCCTCCCCCCTGAGCCCCCTTATTTAGATCATCCACAGGAGGCTATTGACCTTTTGCTGTTTAACAGCCAAGTGCCTAAGGTCCATTGTGTAAGCAGCTCTTCCCGCTTTTAATACCAAGACATGCATATCACATGGTGCAGGTGCTAGAATGAGATGAACAGTGAGGCCCCGTACACACGTCCGAGGAACTCGACGTGCCAAACACATCGAGTTCCTCGTCGAGTTCTGTGTGAAGCCGCCGAGGATCTCGGCAGGCCAACTTTCCTCATTGAACAACGAGGAAATAGAGAACATGTTCTCTATTTGGCCCGACGAGTTCCTCGTCGGCTTCCTCGGTGAAAACTGTACACACGACTGAGTTTCTCGGCAGAATCCAGCTCCGATCGAGTTTCTGGCTGAATTCTGCCAAGAAACTTGGTCGTGTGTACGGGGCCTCATAGAGAGAATAGGCTGTCATAGTCTACCTTCTTGTGAATAAAAAATGAAGTTTAAGGTTTTACAAAGCTTAACGTTTATCAAATACCTGTTGCTGTTGTCAGAAATTCAGATCTGTCCTGTGTCTTGTGCACACTTCTTGTGTTATTCCAGTGAGTCCAATTGGTCCACCTAGTTGTTATCTTAGAAGTACAGAATTTTTAGCCTCTATGTTAAGGAGAATAGGATAGGAGGTAGGTTAGAGCAGGTTAGCAAAACACAGTTGGGTAGGGCTAACATCGATCAGAAAATGTTGTGTAATGTCAGTCCACGACAGTATGCATATAAGTGAAACATTAAAAATCCAAAACTAAATGGAATAACATTCCTAGGGGATTCTCTGACCCTGCCTGTGAAGTAATGCATATGCGCTATGTATACAGCCTTCTGCAGAAAAACTGACATTTACAACAACAATAAAAATTTTTTTTTAAATTGCCAGCAAAATTACAGCTCCCAGCCGCTTTATTGTGTTTGCAAACAGAATGGCTGGGGATTCCCTTTATCTTTACCAGACCCTTATCCTAAATAAGGGTCTGGTCCTGATGCTAAAATAACAGTGTGAAGTCCCACCCCAATTCCTATATCAAATGTTCTAGGTCTGATGGTGTTTAAGGGAGGACGCAACACAAAAATCAAGAAAAAAACAGTATGTGGCCCCCCAAAAAAACAATACTAAATTCTTATCCAAACATGCAGCCTGGCAGGCCAGGCAAGTGGAGCCTCGTACAAACGACCGAGAAACTCGATGGGCGAAACACATCGTTTTGCTCGTCGAGTTCCTTGTTAGGCTGTCGAGGATCTCGTCGAGCCAAATTTCCCCATTCCCGTCGAGGAAAAAGAAGACATGCTTTCTTTTTGGCTCGACGAGATCCTCGACAGTTTCCTCGTCGAAAAGTGTACACACGACCGGTTTCCTCGGCAAAAAAAAAAAAAACAGCAAGGCCGGGGGTGAGGAGTGAGCAAGCAGCCCTGCTTGCTACATGCTTTCAACATGGTGGGGTGCCTTGCACATGTTGATGATGACAAAGGCTGTGGGCATGGGGCTTATCAGACTCTGGAAGACAATAAGAGGGCCCCCAGATACCATTCCCCCATGTGACTAAGGGGTACATAGTACCCCTACTCATTTACAAAATAAAATGTAGAGTGTCAATGAAAACACACACACAGTTTTGACAAGTTCTTTATTAAAAAAAAAAAAGTCACACAATGTACATCCATTGTCAATCACGTTGTCCAGCAATGTAGATCCATATTAATCACAATGCCCACCAACCCATCAAAAGGGAAAAAAAATGCTTATCACCAACACATGTCATATCCTGAAGACTGCTTACCCACTACTGACAGCTTTGGCAGATGACAGCTAATATAAACAAAGGGTGGGGTCTCCTGGGTGATGTTATTGACTAAATATGGACACACCCATATTTTAGCAGTTATCATTATCAACGTCATCCCTATTGACAAATACTTTAAGGGCTTTGCAATTAAATTCCAGGCAACAAAGTTTATACTTAAAATAGTATCATGTGTACATTTTGCTGATGTTGAAAATTCCTGAGCCAAAAAATAACATATCATAAACAATACACACCCATCAGCCATAACATTATGACCACCCACCTTGTTGAGGTGTGGACTCCACTAGACCTTGCAAGGTATGCTGTGGCATCTGGCACCAAGCCTTCAGTAGCAGATCCTTTAAGTCCTGTAAGTTGCGAGGTGGGGGTCTCCATGGATCTGACTTGTTTTACCAGTACATCCCAATTGGATGGAGATCTGTAGAATTTGGAGGCGAACTCAACAACTGGAACTCATTGTTGTGTTCCTCAAACCATCCTTGAATTCATCAGACCGGCCACTTTCATCCATCTGCTCTATGCTGCATTTCTGATGCTCACATGCCCATTGTATGCACTTTAGCCTGTGGACACGAGTCAGCATGGGCACCTTGACTGGTCTGCAGCTACGCGGGTCCATACACAACAAACTGTGATTCACAATGTGTTCTAACTCCTTAATATCAGAACCAGCAGTAACCTTTTCAGCAATTTTCTCCACAATAGCTCTTCTTTTGGGTTGGACTACAGTCAGTATTTCCTCCCCATATGCATCAATGAGCCTTGGCCATTCATGACCCTGTCACTGGTTTGCCAGTTTTCCTTCCTGTGCCACCTTTGGTAAGTTCTAACCACTGCAGATTGGAAACATCCCACAGGAGCTGCAGTTTTGGAGTTTCTCTGATCCACTCGTTCAGCCATTACAATTTGGCCCTTTTTTCTGCTTACAACACATAAACTTCAGGGACAGCATGTTCACAAACTGTCTAATATATCCCATCCAATTTCAGATGCCACTGTAATAAGATAATCAATGTTAATGACTTTACCTGTTAAGCCCTGTACACACTATCGGATATCTGATGGAATCTAATCCGATGGATTCTGAGCATGCTTGGATTTTTCTCCGATGGAGTTCCACACAGACGATAGGATTTTTCTATTGTTTTTTTATCAATAGGAAAAATGTAAAACATGTTCTATTTTTTAACACTGATGGAAAAAACACTGTTTTCATTGGACAAGCCGATCGTGTGTACACGGCTTTAGTGGTCATAGTGGTATTGCTGTTTGGTGTATATACAGTATATGGTTAGGGATCACCAGTATTTTTTCCAAAAAGGCAACTCAACAATGCTTTCATCAGCAAACAAACTTATCTTTCCTTCATCTTAACCTCCCTGGCGGTATGATTCTGTCTGGAATTACGTACCAAAAGCGGTACAATTATTTTGCAAGGAAATTTGGCGTTTTATACTGTAGGTCTGTAATTTTTAGGAATAACTCACTTAAATCTGACCAAACACGAGTCTTGTAGGCATCCCGGGTATGATTTTTTTTTTAAAACAAAATTATAAATTATAATATAATAAATAATTATAAATAATTATAACAAATAATAATATAATTATAATAAAAATTATTTAATAATGTAATCAACTCAAAATCACTGAAATTTGCTCAGTTGCAGAATTGTCGCTGTCATTACTTTTATTTTTTTATGACGTATTTCCCCACAAATCGCTATTGCACAATTCTGCAAGTGATTATAATTTATTATCGCTGTTTTCTAGCTGATCTAAAACCATTTTTGACATAAAGGGACACTTTTGGACAATCTACAGTTTTCAGGCAGAAAGAATAGTTTTTATTATATAAAATGACATGTAGGGCACTGGGCAGACCACTAGGGACAAGGGGTGCGTGTATTTTTTACATACAGTACTGTAATCTATAAGATTACAGTATACTGTGTGTATTGTGTTTATTAACTTTTTTGAATTTGGTGCCGTTCTCCGCCCCCGTGCATCGTAACGTCGCAGGGAACGGAGATCGGCGGCACACGGGCACTGTGAATCGAGCGAGGAGGTTCCGCTCGATCACACAGCGGGGATGCATCGCTGGATCCAGGGACAAGGTGAGTAACTTGCCTGTGGATGCTGCGAAAGGTAAGCCGCGCCGCTGCACACTCTGCACATCTACCCCGAGCGTGACTCGGGTATACCGATCGCAGCATGGAAAACCCACCCCGAGTCACGCTCGGGGATACCGCCAGGCAGGTTAATAACATAAAATGAAATCTGCTTATTCTCAGCATCATGACACAACATGGTCTCACTGACATCGGGCCTGTACACTCAGTAACAGTCCTAGATTGTATGCAGGTGTTTTTCAACAAGTTGCAGTTGCTTGCTATGTGATCATTCAGCCAATTTCCCATCCTGTTACATTGTTATACTTTAGCTAAAAGCCAAAGGATCTTTATAGATTGATACTTGCTGCCCAAAGAGCACTTACAGGTCTTGAAAAATCGATTATATTAAATTTGGAATTTCAGTGGGGCACAGCCATTAAAAGGTGGATTAAATAAAAAGCTCTATTTGTACTATACAATAGATAGATTGATAGATAGATAGATAGATAGATAGATAGATAGATAGATAGATAGATAGATAGATAGATAGATAGATAGATAGATAGATAGATAGATCTCATATGTTTTAGTCAATCTTTAATTTGTATTATTTTATTTATATAAAACATTATTTTAAAGTCAATTGAAACATCATTTTGTCTTTGTTCTATGCATTGGTTTACCAACCAAAAAGTTAAGTCCCTTGATAACTCACTAAGACCCCAAGGGGGATTTATAAATGAGCCATACGCTTAGTGGGAGGTAAGGATAGAAAATCCAGATGCGTATGTTACGTACTCTGCATGTGGACAAAGAAACATTTTGAACCTGGATGGTTTCATGGTTGTGCAGGAATGTCTTTTTGTGTGTGTCCGGGAGCAATGGCTGGTCTTCTTAATCATTAAACTCCTTTACAACAGTAAAATGTCTCTATTGTTAGGACTAGTGCAATAAGGCCATCACATTACTGAAAGGGGAGGGTTTTATGATAGCAGTAAAACGACAATGACATGACAAGTGTTACAAAGATACAACAGAAAGTTCTGCGTCTGTTTGTTTGACTTTCATCCTCTTCACTATTCCTACAAGTGTAACAAGCTCTATTACAATAGATAACACTAGTTATATGCAAGTAGTTTACCACCTTTGGTTTCATGTATTTGCTTATTGTTCTGGTTAATTTTTACTGGTCTACCTAGCTGCTTTTACAACAGCTGGCTTCAAGTCCAATTCCTAAAAAGAATGCTGTGGTTGCCTTTAAACCATTTTTACAGTTATAATGCTAAAATACGAGGACATTTTCACAAAATGTCGGCTATTGAGAATGATACTATTAAAAATTTCTATAAAATTTGGCAACTGTGGGTTAATCATTACCTACCTTTCCGATATTGATCAATCTTTGTTGATGCCTTGCTAATAATTTTTTCATTTTTCCTTTTTTTTTGCGCCATTTATTTTATTTTTCTTAGTGTGTTTTTTTTTCTTTCTTGGGGCTGGGGTCGGGCCACCTTCGGGAGAGAATCCTACACTTATCTTCCCTTCTTCTTTCCTCTTCTTCCTTCTCACTTCTTCCTCTCCTTCTTTTCCTATTATTCATCAACAAGTAAATTTGGGATTTTTTCTCTCTTTTTTTTCTACAATTGTCTGCATATATAATTTAGAGTTTGGACTATTTACCTAATAGATTCCTTTATTAATACGACCCATTTTTTTAGGGTCAGTTCAGGTATTTCAGAAACAACGCACAGGAGATGTATGCTCCTTTTCTTGTATGTCACGATAACTATATTTATCTTCTTGGGACTTTAGCTTTCTTATATTTTATTCATTTATCTTTCCTCTCACGTGCCCCCTCCCATCCACAGTTTGAACCCATTAGGGTTGGATGGGTGGTCCGGAGGCACGCTAAGCCTGATATAAGGTATAGTCCTTTTTTTTATTATTTTCTTTAGTCCCTTATACCTGACATTTGCGTTTTTTCAGTATTTATCTGATAAATATGAACATGCATTTGAGCACCAAACTCTACTGATATTTCAATCATTATTGTTATGATCTTTATGCCATATTTGCAGTCTTTATACTGCATTTGTAACTTGTTTGCAAAACTCAATAAAAATATTAAACAAGAAAATATGAGGAAATTAAAAATGACTGTTTGATGCACAATATATTATGGCAATAGTGCATAGTGTGGGAATTTGAAGTTCCAGCTTTTATACTGGCTAACATTTCTATGCAAATATTTTTCAGATGTTTTATTCCAATCTGATCTGGTTCCGTTTATGGACCCCTGCAGTCCTCCCCGAGTCCCTAGCACACAGGAAACCTACCCACCTATGGTGCCTTTGATTTATTTCTTTGAATTGGTCAGTAAATGTTAATTAATTATGTAAGTTTTATTGTTGGATAGCTTATCATCATGAATACATTTTTCTGCATTTGTAGGTTCTATTTGTGCTGATTTTAGATTATCAACCTATTTATATTCTGAAGATGTAGAACATTTGACTAAGAAACATGTTTAGGGTTTATTTTTCCCATCATACACACCTGACCATTTGAGCAATATTAAACACATCTTACTATTTGGACAATAGCTATGAGATATTGTATTCATAGGTTTACGGAATAGTTAGTGCCGATGGAAACAATATTAACTGTTAGTGGGGTACCATTATCCAAACATAACAACTAGGAAGCAGAAAAAAAGGTTTGGTGTATTTAAACAGGAGGTGATATTCTAGATCTTCTTGATATCAAACAGCAGAAAATGGGACTTGCAATGGTGCAAAGAGTTCCCCAAAACAATGTCGCTCCTCATACTTAAAAACAATATTTATTGTATATAGTTAAAATGTTTTTGTGCATATATATATATATATATATATATATATATATATATATATATATATATATATATACAGGCATACCCCACTCTTTTTAAGTACACAATGGGGTTTATTTACTAAAGCTGGAAAGCTCCAAATCAGGCTCACTTCTGCATAAAAACCAATGAGCTTCCAGGTTTAATTACCAGGCTTAATTGAACAAGCTGGGGTTAAGAGCTCATTGGTTTCTATCGAGAAGTGAGCCTGATTTTGTGCTTTCCATCGATAGTAAATAATCCCCATTGTGTACTTAAAAGTGGGGTATGCCTGTATATATATGTATATATATATATATATATATATATATATAAAAAACTGTTTGAGCAATGTTGTTTATCTCTATATATGTACCAATATTTGACATATGAGCATTAAGGGTAGTTTATCAATATGCCTGAGGTGGAATGTCAAGGATTATACTTGAGGGCAATTTATACAATTGTTGAATGTTTAAATAACCTTTGTTGTGTTTTTTTATAGATGCACAAAAACATTTTAACTATATACACAAAAATCTTGTTTTTATGTATGAAGTGTAAAGTCTTTGCACAATTGAAAGTCCCATTTTCTGCTTTACATTATACAAATTAGGGACGTAGTTTTAATACATACTAACACTGGGTACCCTTGATATCCTGATCTTGATATCATGTGAGATCATGATATCATGTGATGAAAAACTATTATTGCCTACTTGATGTTTTTTTATTTTTTTCGTAATAAATATGTTCAATTACTTTTATTAGTGATTAATATATAATACCTCAAACATACATATGCTATACTATTAATACTGAGCATTGGTGTCAGACTCTTCGGCCCAGATTCACAAAGCACTTACGCCGACGTATAACAAGTTACACCGACGTAAGTGCAAATGTGTGCCATCGTATCTGTGCGCCAGACCCACAAACAGATATGGGCCTAAAACCAGGCTACACCCCGCCAACGTAGCGTGCTTACGCCGGCGTAGGGTGGGCGGACATTTAGGCTGGGTGCATGGTGCCGCTCCCATTGATTAGCCATTCAAACATGCAAATGAGGGAAATACGGCGATTCACGAACCTGCGTGCGCCCGACGCAGGCTACGCGAGGTGCGCGTAAATTGTACGTCCGGCATAAAGTTATTCCCCATAAAGGATGTGCAACCCAGCAGCAGACATGCAAAGGTCTGCACCAGGGAACACAAGCCGGCGTATTTTACGTTTGACGTGTGTCTGGCTGGGCGTAGGTTACGTTCACGCCATACGCAGTGACCCAGCGTAGTTTAGGCAGTTGTTCCGACAGGGTTGTGAGCAGGCACAGGGGAATGCGTCCACGTCACGACGCATGCACAGTTTGTGATACGTATCTGTCTGGCGCTCGGCCCATCATTTGCATGGGGTCACGCCTCATTTGCATGGGTCACGCCCACTTCCACCTACGCCGGCGTACGCCTTCGAATCCCACGCCACGCTGGTGCAGCGTTGGGAGCACTGGATTGCTGAATGCATTGCTTGCCTCTCTGCGCTGCATTGGCGTAGCGTACATTGGTTACTCTATGGCGGCGTAATGTGCGCCTTGCTCTCTGTGAATCTGGGCCATGATCTGTAAATAAAAAAATTACATGTACAAGTTTTACAGTTGGTTAAAAAAATATTTACCATAATAGAGTAGACATAGGTTTTCTGCCACACAATTTTACAATGTAAAGGAAGGGTAGATACACAGTAACTTCAGGGATGATAAAGTGCAATCCACAGCAAGCCCAAGCAGTGGATGGATATCTTAACATCTAATATGATATATGCTTGTAAATAATTAAAATTATATTCAATAGACATAAGCGTGTTATTGTCCTATCCACGCTGAGATATTTAGAGATGTGTATAGGACTCCAAAGATTCCAACTTCAATAGAGCCACTGACAGACCTCAGTCTATCAGATAGACAGTCGGCTGTACTCCAACAGCTCAGAAAACAGTAACCGATATGTATAATACACTGCTCAAAAAAATTAAAGGAACACTTTGAAAACATATCAGATCTCAACGGGCAAAAATCTCATGCTAGAAATCTATACTGATATGGACTGGGTAATGTGTTAGGAATGAACGGATGGCACATCATGTGATGGAAATTAAAATTATCCACCTACAGAGGGCTGAATTCAAAGACACCCCGAAAATCAAAGAGAAAAAAATTATGCAGCAAGCTCAAAATGGTCCTCAGTAGTTTGGCCCCCAAGTGTTTGTATGCATGCCTGATAACACCAGGGCATGCTCTTGCTCCTAATGAGACAACGGGTGGTCTCCTGGGGTATTTCCTAACAGATCTGGACCAGAGCATCACTGAGCTCCTGAACAGACTGAGGTGCATCCTGGCGGCACCGGATGGACCGAAACATAATGTCCCAGAGGTGTTCTTTTGGATTTTGGTCAGGTGAGTGTGGGGGCCATTCAATGGTATCAATTTCTTCATCCTTCAGAAACTGGCTGCATGCTCTCGCCACATAAGGCCAGGCATTGTCATGCACCAGGAGGAACCCAGAACCCACTGCAGCAGCGTAGGGTCTGATAATGGGTCCAAGGATTTCATCCTGATACCTAATGGCAGTTAGGGTGCCATTGTGTAGCCTGTAGAGGTATGTGTGTCCCTCCATGGATATGCCTCCCCAGACCATCACTGACCCACCGATCATGCTGAACGATGTTACAGGCAGCATAAAGTTCTCTGTGGCTTCTCCAGACCCTTTCACGTCTGTCACATATGCTCAGGGTGAACCTGCTCTCATCTGTGAAAAGCATGGGGCATCAGTGGCAGACCTGACAATTCTGGTGTTCAATGGAAAATGAAAATCAAGCTCCACAGTGTCCAGCAGTGAGCACAGAGCACACCAGAGGATGTCGGGCCCTCGGGCCACCCCCATGAAGTCTGTTTCTGATTGTTTGAGACATTCACACCAGTGGCCTGCTGGAGGTCAATTTGTAGGGCTCTGGCAGTGCTCATCCTGTTTCTCCTTGCACAAAGGAGCAGATATCGGTCCTGCTGATGGGTTAAGGACCTTCTACGGCTCTGTCCAGCTCTCCTAGAGTAACTGCCTGTTTCCTGGAATCTCCTCCATGCTCTTGAGACTGTGCTGAGAGACACGGCAAACCTTTTGGCAATGACACGTATTGATGTGCCATCCTGGAGAAGTTGGACTGCCTGTGCAAACTTTATAGGGTCTGAATATCGACTTGTGCTACCAGTAGTGACACTGACCCTAGCCAAATGCAAACCTAGTGAAAAACAGTCAGAGAAGATGAGTAGGGAAAAAAATGTCAGACACCTCCACCTGAAAAAACATTCCTGTTTTGGAGGTCGTCTCATTGTTGCCCATCTAGTGCACCTGTTGTTAATTAAAATTAACAGCAAAGCAGCTGAAACTGATTAACAACCCCTTTGTATACACCCCTCCCCCTCTGCTACTTAACTGACCAGATCAATACTTCAAAAGTTTTGATTCAAAAGTCTTCCTTTAATTTTTTTGAGCAGTGTATATAGAAGGTAGTACAGGGTGTCATAATGAAATTCTTTGGTAATGGCAAATGTTGAGCAAGACCAAGGAGGCCTGTGCATGAAAGGTAAGAAGTTCACAAATTTAGAATTCTTAGGATGTCTCTGTGTACAAGAAACTGTAAAAAAAAAAGGAAGCTAACTAGTTCTATTGCAGCAGTTTGGTAACCTAAATAAAACTCTGAAACACTCAAAAGCCTTCATAATCTAAATTACTTAAAAATGAAATGCATGTGAGGATATTGCATGGCAGTTAAATATAAACGTGTCAAACTAAAATTGCCTAATAGCATCCATACCTCACGGAGCAACCCTGTATAAATGTATGTAGGATAATCCTATTTAATCATCCAGAGATTTTGTTATGTGGAATTTGTTAGTTATTTAATTGTGTATGTTTCACCTAATCTGAGCTTCAGGTTTTTCTTTTAAAGAATAAGATTTACAAGGTTTCAGAAAACAAGATAGTATGCTAACCTCAAAATATATTAATCTGCTGCCTGATCTGACTTTGAAGCCTTGTACACACGACCGAGGAACTCGACAAGGAAAAGTTCCTTGTTAGGCTGTCGAGGAACTCGACAAGGCAAGTTTCTTCATTCCCATCGAGGAAAAAGAAGACATGCTCTCTTTTTGGCTCGACGGGATCCTCGACAGTTTCCTCGTCAAAAAATGTACACATGACCAGTTTCCTCGGCAAAAAAAAAATCCCAGCAAGTTTCTTGCTGTTTTTTGCTGAGAAACTCGATCGTGTGTACGAGGCCTGACTGAAACATGGGCAACCAAATTTTTTAACATAATTGCCTGCACATAAGTGTGAACAAATCTGGACAATCCAGTTGTTTGGCAGCCCTGTGTACAGAAAATGTCACATGACATTTATATACATTGCCAGATGCAGATATTGTACAGCCACAATTTCATCTTTACTTCTGTGATACCAGAACAGGTAATGACAAGAACAATAAACTCCTTTACTTCTTCATGATAATCAACCCTTGCCTAGTCACTTTGGAGGTTTAAGTTAGAGCTTATATGCAAGAACTAGGGGTCTACCCAAATTGCTTAAGAATCATACTGTATATACTGTAATTAAAACATAATCCCACGGGCCCATCGGGCATGTCTCCTGTTATTGGTGTCACAGGCTTTCCACCCAGTGTCTCAAACCCATGATTTAAACAATTCATATGTACCAATCAATTCCAGCTCAAGGATTTTGTATCTGTGAGTGGTTGGAAATCTATCTCCAACATTCAGCCATTTTGGCAGGCTTTAACTTAAACATTTCCTACTCGCTATCAAACTTGGCACTATCAACATCAGACAGCTTTCCCTCTTTGAGAACAACTGCCCCGATCTGTCTTCTCTGCGACATACCCTCTTGGTCTCATATAATCCCCATGTGTTTCACCTTCTGGTGAAGGCTATATTCATCCCTTTCTGAGTTAGTGGGAGTCCAATTTGGGCCTTTCTCTAACAGAGGAACAGAGAGGCCACGTTTTGTTCTTCGCCCACAAGTCTACAATCTCCAACAGGTATCAGGAAGCCAGTTATAAATTCTTGGCTAGATGGTACAGAGTTCCTGCTCCATTTAACAGAATATTTCTGACAGTTTTATCATTGTTTTGGAGGTGCTTGCAATAGAACGGAATGTTCTTCCACATTTTCCGGCAGTGTCTGTTAATACGCCCATATTGGGAGAAAGTTTAGAAGGTGGTATTGGAGATTATGGATTTTCAGCTTGAAAACCACCCTGAGGCATTTTTGCTGCACCTGACCCTGATGCCTAAACACCAGTCAGTTTTAGTTCATTTGATAAATGCGGCTAAAGTTTGTGTAGCTCAGAGGTGGAAGTGTACTGAACCTCCTTCGATCAGCCAATGATTTTCTGTAATCAACAAGACCCAACTAATAGAACTTACAGCAACCATGAAGCAAAAAGAGGAACAGCAGTGGAAGACTTGATTCTACTGGACCGCATTCTCTTATCCCCAAGATTACCATACTTACTTCACTAATGAGGGCTAGGCTTAGTAGGTTGTGGGATGCCCATGGTTTAAATTGGGGGTGTTGTGTTACTTACACATACATACATACTTTCCTTTGTAGTTGACCAATCGTCTTTTTTTTCTTCTTCTCTGCTTTGTTTTTTTAATTTCCTACCATCTTCGTACTCTTTTTCTCCAGGGTTGTCATGTTTAGTTTTTTGTTTGTTTATCATTAAATGGAAAATTTCAGGTCCTCTATTCTTGTAGGTAATACCTTGTGACTATCATACCCTGGATTTATGTTTAGATGTCTTGACTTACTGTATATGTTTTGTTTACTGCTGATCTTGAATTTTCACTATAGATTCTGTCTATGTTTGGTCAGCTAGTGGGACTGGGGTGACCAGGGATGCTGATTGTAGGTGCTACTACTCTGTATTGTATCGCTTTGTGGTTGGATTCAATAAAAGGTTTAAATAAAAAAAAAACATAATCCCACAATCTAAATTAGTCTTAAGGAGTCTTTCACATCACATCTTGTAACAAAGCAGTGGTAGCTTAATTTTATCTTTTTAGCTGGGACCAATACATACAATCAACACCGTGATACAAAATGTGCACTTTAACCCTTGGTAAACCTAACGTCTCTCTAAAAAAAAAAGATTTGCCAGTATGAAAATGCATGTGTTCCAAGGTGACATGTAGAGCATATACAGTTCTGCTCATAAGCTTACATACCCTAAATCATAATCACAACAGAAACTACCCAAATGACCCTGATCAAAAGTTTACATACCCTGGTGATTTTGGCCTGATAACATGCACACAAGTTGACACAAAGTGGTTTAAATGGCTATTAAATGTAACCATCCTCACCTGTGATCTGTTTGCTTGTAATTAGTGTGTGTGTATAAAAGGTCAATGAGTTTCTGGACTCCTGACAGACCCTTGCATCTTTCATCCAGTGCTGCACTGATGTTTCTGAATTCTGAGTCATGGGGAAAGCAAAATAATTCTCCTTGTCAAAAGATCTTTATTGTGTAGTTGACATTTGTACAAGCATGTTATCAAACAAAATCGACCTTAGGCGAAAAGAAAGTCCTGCTTTTACAAGTGAATTAACTAATAAAGAGTGGTGTCTTTACTTAGCTCATTACATTTCTCTAGCATCAATGGCTTAACTATTAACTAAACAGGGATCAAGAGGGAACAAACAGTACAGTTTATAGTCCAAAAACGTTCTGGTTATTGTTAGCAATTGTTGCTAGTCTTTGTGGTTCGGTTCTATGCGTCTCATGGAACTTCCATCTTGACCAAAGCCTCAGGTCGATCAAAGAGGTATGGCTTATTATTTAGGTACTTAGTGCTATGAGAAAGACTACACAATAAGGTGAAACACATTCGAAAGTAATATAAGTAACAGAAAACAAATAAGTAAATAAAATAAAAGGGAGAAGGAGAACTGAAAGGGGGAGGAAGGAGAGGGAAGGGTGGGGTCAGGGAGTCTGCAGGACTAGATCGGGGACATTTCAGTAGAGCAGAAGTTTCTGACAGGATACCTGTGTAATGGCTGGGCTACCATGGCATCAAAACATCACCATTAAACGTTTTTTTCGTGACATATTCCAACCAGGGCTTCCATGTATCCTCAAACCTGGCGATCGTGTCCATCTCTATCGCAGTTATCTTGGCGTATATCATAGCTGTGTTCATTCTGTTGATAGTTTCGTTTAGATTCACATTTGGGGACTTCCAAGCTTTCGCAATGGTTTGTTTTGCTGCTGTTAAAAGCTGCCTTGTCAAAGTGAATCGAGCATGTGAAATACCGTCTGGCTTAAAATTGAGCAGGGCAATTTTGGGGTCCATGGGGATTGTTTTATTCGTGAGGACTTTGATTAATTTGAAAATTTCCAGCCAAAACTCGTGCACTTTTGGACACGACCACCAGGTATGGAAGTAAGTTCCTTTGTCTGAGCATTCTCTAAAGCATAAATCAGAATATGTCTGCGAGAATTTTGCCACCCTGGTCGGGACTAAGTACCATCTGGAGAGTACTTTGTAGTTTGTTTCTGCTGCTATTATATTAGTGGATACCGTTTTGGTATTGTTCCATATTTGATCCCATTCCGTTTGTGCCAGTTCAATGCCTAAATCATCTTCCCATTTACTCATGTAAGACAACTTCCCTGACCTCGGGTGCGTGAGTAGCTGGGAGTATAAGATAGAAATTACTTTTCTGGCATGAGGATTACCGTTACAAATAGTTTCAAAGGCGGACAATTGGTTTGACACTATTGTCGTATCGGCTGAGGGTTGAAAGAAGTTTTTTATCTGGAGGTATCGAAAAATTTCCTTCGGGGGTATGCCATGAGTTTTGTTTAAGGTTGGGAAAGGGGTCACTACTGTTGAATCGAAGAATTGATATTTTCGTATGCAGCCTCGATCCGTCCATTCCTTAAAGGTGTTAGGATAGACCCAGGCTGGGTAAAAAGCAGGGTTTTTAATAAAAGACAGCAGGGGGGCTGAAGGAGACATCAAGCGGTGTTTATTTTTAATTTTGTCCCACAGGGAGAGTGAATGTTTCATGATGGGATTAGTTATGTGCTTTCTTTGTTTAGGGGTGATCCACAATAGGTTCGAAATTGAAATTGGGTCGCATTCCATCGCCTCGATAGACACCCATAATGGTGCCTCTTGCTTAGCATGGTATTTGACTATTGTGGCCATTTGTGCTGCTCGGTAATAATTTACGAAGCTAGGATATCCTAGCCCTCCTGCTGACTTTGGCCGATGTAATATTTGTGGTTTGATCCTTGGCCTGGAGGTACCCCATACGAAGGATGAAACTCTCCTTTGTATTATCCTGAAGTAGTGGGCCGGTATGGATATAGGGAGCACTCTATAAAGGTATAGGAGCTTGGGTAGTAAGGTCATTTTCACAGCCGCGATTCTTCCAAACCAGGAAAGAGGGAGTAGGGCCCAGGATTTTAATAAAGTCGTCAAATGTTTCAGGAGGACTGGATAGTTATGCGCATAGAGATCTGAAATGTCTGCAGTCAAATGTATTCCCAGGTATGAAATGCTTCTAGTTGGCCACTCAAAAGGGAGGCCCACTTTTGCTGCCAACAGTTCCGTACTAGAAAGAGAAATGTTCAATGCCGAGCATTTCCTGGGGTTTATTGCCAAGCCTGATATGGACGCAAATTGGTGTAAGATTGGGAGTAAGTTTGGACCCGTTACTTGTGGAGAGGAGAGGAACAACAGTATATCGTCAGCATAGAGGCAAAGTTTGTGAGTAACGCCGCCCAACTCGATACCGAGTACTTTAGGATCCACTCTAATCTTTTGGGCTAAGGGTTCTATCAGGAGGGCGAATAATAATGGGGAAAGTGGGCAGCCTTGTCTGGTTCCCCTCTGTATATTAAAGGTTTCAGATTTGTAGCCCGCATATTTCACGTACACTCTAGGGTTCTGGTATAATTGCAGGACCCAATTTGTAAAGTTGGGGCCAAAGCCCCATTTCTTCAGCGTAAATTCCATATATGACCATGAGACTGAGTCGAAGGCCTGCCTGACGTCTAGGGAAAGAAAGCAGGCTGGAATTTTCCTCTTTTTAGCTATATTTGCCAGTAAGCATGCCCTTCTGATATTGTCCCCTGCCTGCCTATTGGGCATGAAGCCCACTTGGTCACGGTGTATCAGGGTTCCTATGATTTTGTTCAATCTATTGGCTAAGATCTTACCTAGTAATTTTACGTCTGTGTTTATCATGGATATAGGGCGGTAATTGTCGCAGCAAGTGGAATCGGAGTGCGGTTTGGGAATCATGCAGATAGTGGCCGTGAGAGACTCTTGTCTAAAGGACCTCCGATTTAGTAGATCATTAAAGGCTTCCACCATCATGGGAGAAAGTAGGTCTTTGTATGATCTATAATAACGGGCAGTGAACCCGTCCGGACCCGGTCTTTTATTTAATTTTAGTTCAGCGACAGCCTGTAGGACGTCTTCTTGCGTGATCGGTTCATCCATTAGAGCACTTTGAGACGTGTTTAGTTGTGGCAAATGTAAATCAGAAAAGAAGTCTTCCGTGTCCTGTTTGCTAAATGTGTTAGTTTCTGCGTACAGTTTTTTAAGGTGAGAGCTGAATTTTTGTACTATTTTGACTGGGTTACTAGAGATTATACCGTTTGCCGTTTTAAGTTGGATAGGCTTACATGCTTTGTTAATGGAGTTGAGCGACTTCGCAAGAAGAGTTCCTGATTTATTTGCGTTTTTGTAAAAAAAGTGCTTGGTCCGGAGTATCGCCCTGTCCGCCGAGTCCGAGAGGAATAGGTCATATTCCATACGAGCTTTATCTAGTCGGGCTTTTGCTTTAGGTGAGTGATCGAATTGGAAGGCCTCAAAGGCCAAATCGTGTTCTTTTTCTAATTTATAGGAAAGTTGCTTTCGTTCTCTTTTAAAAGTCCCAGCGTGCTTCTGTATTTTCCCTCTTAGCACTGGCTTGTGGGCTTCCCAAAGAGTTAACGGGGAGACGTCAGGGGTCTTATTTAATGTTATATATTCACTTAACTCTTGCTCAACTATAGTCCTGTACATGGGGTGTTTGAGAATTTTGTCTGGTAGATACCATGTTGGGTCCTGTTTTTTGGGGATTATGGAGGCTAATGTAGTGAGAACCGCGTTATGATCCGACCATGGAATAGGCACGATGTCGGAATCCAACACCTCCGGCAGCATGCCTATCGTCAGGAGTATGTGGTCTATGCGGCTGGATGACTTATGGGGGCTCGAATAGTACGTGTACTTGCGTTTAGTGGGGTTCGTTTCCCTCCAGGAGTCCACTAAATTATATTTAGCCAGCAAGGTGGATAGGGTTCTTTTGACTTGTTTCGCGGGGGAGAATGGTGTTTTATCCAAAAAAGGGAGAAGGACATGATTAGTGTCCCCACAAATAATAAGGGATCCGAATTTATGCGAGTTTATCACTTGCAGCAGATGCGACATGAATGGCAAGGGATTTAAATTTGGGGCATAATACGATACAATTGTTACCGCCTTATCCAAGATGTGGCCAGTCAGGATGTTGTAACGACCTTCAGGGTCTATGATTTCAGACTTAATTGTGAATGGCGTTGATCTATGAAAGGCTATGAGGGTGCCCCTTTTTTTGGAACTAGCTGATGCGCTAAAGACCTGTGGATAGTAGGCATGAAAGAATTTAGGGGTCGTACTGGGAGTGAAGTGCGTCTCCTGTAAACATATGATATGTGCTTTCTTAGCTTGGAAGTGTCTAAACGCCTTAACCCGTTTCTGTGGTATGTTGAGGCCCTGTACATTTAAGGTTAATACATTCAAAGGAGCCATGATAGCCAAACCATCTCAATGTTCTTACCTTGGTGTCCTGTACATCGATCTCCCGATCTAATCCATGCAGACTGAGGATAAGGGGGGGGGGGGGGAGACCTAAATACGAAAATTTCCAAAGAAAAAGACAGCACATTAAAATAAAATAAACATATGTGCATCAATACGTAGAACAAACTTGTAAGTCTGGTCCGTGAACGGGGGGGAGGTGCCCGGTCAGGGAGAATTGGGCCCACGTCAGACCCTCGCAAATAACTGCGGGGGTCAGAGGGGAGCCGTGTGTGGCGCATGTGGGTTCCGATCGAGGGAGACCCGCGTCCTAAAAATTTCCGGTAAGCATCCCTAATGGAAACCGTGAGTGCAACGTTATAGGAGATTCCGTGGAAAAGTAGGGGCTACTAGTCTATCTATGGAGGGTAATTTGCAAGTCAAGGTGATAAGGTGATAAAGGGGAGCATCAAGAAGTGTCTGTGTTTGAATAAAGGGTACTGGAGGAATCCTACATCAGAAACATTATGGTTGGGGCGATGGACTGATGCTATCGAACAGATGGCCTATTGTGAAGAATGGCCTAAGTGCCGGCATTCCCATTTACTGTTGGTATGCAAAGTGTTGTGGAAAAAGGATGATGGAGAATTGCTTTAGGTACATCTAGGGTACCAGGGTGGCTTGGCCACCCAGTAGGTGGGGTAGTGTGCCAATCACGCGGCAAAGGGATTAGGAGTTGCTGAGTGAATATGAGGCAAGATATATAGCCCCTGAGCCTGGAAAGTCTGGGGAGATTGATAATAAAGAGAAAAGGGAAAGCACTAACTCAATTAAAAATGATAATAAGGAGCTTCTGCTCTAATAAATTTGCTAACTTAGAAACTCATGAACTTCTACTTAAACTTGTAAACTCATTGAGTCATACAACCAAGGTTTGGGTGAAAGACTAGAAGTCTAAAGGTAGGTAAGACTGACTTGCTTGCAGAGCTCAGTCCATCGTGTCTTCTTGCTCCTGTGCTTGTTCCACAAATCTGCCTCTCTTATGTAATTGCTGGATGCCATTGTTGTGGTTCTGAAGTGGCGAGTTGTCCCGTGGCGAAGTGGAAGCTGATCTTCTGCGGGCTGCAGTTGCCGACGGAGGTCTGTCAATTATTTTGAAGTCCAGCAGGGCCTGTTGAAGCTGAGCTGGTGTTCTACACACAATTTTTGTGCCTTGACAGGTGAATCGCAGGGAGAAAGGGAAGCCCCATTGATATTTGATTTGGCGTTGCTGCAATTCGTATAGGAGGGGTCTCATTTCTCTCCTTTTGTTGATTGTCATTTGCGAAATGTCCGCAAAGATTTGATATTCATTCCCCTGAAAAGTTAGCTTGCTCTTCTCTCTGGTGGTCTGCAGAATCAGCTCCTTTGTTCGATAGAAATGAAATTTAGCTATGATGTCCCTAGGGGGACCATCAGCCTTCCTGGACGTTAGTGCTCGGTGAACTCTGTCCATTTCCAGCCTGTCAGCTGGTATCCCAGGTAATATTTCCTGACACAGTGCCAACATTGTACCATTTAGGTCAATGATAGATTCCGGTAGTCCCCTGAACCTCAAATTTGATCTCCTGGCTCTGTTTTCGAATTCCTCCAATCTATTTTGCAATATCAAGTTTTCCTCTTTTAAGGTGTCAATTTCAGATACACAGTCCTGAGTGTAAGCTTCTAAATCATTCATTTTAGTCTCAAGTACTTCTGTGCGGCCCCCAAGCTCCCTAATTTCTTTAGTCAGGCTATTTGTTATCTGATCTGAAGTGGTCTGGAGCGCCTTGTGCAGCATCTTTTCAAATTGCCTCAGGAGACTTGTGGGTACCGCTGTGCTGTGACATATTGCTGTGGGGTTTGTCACATTGTCATCCTCCTCACTATCTGAGACAGTAGTATTGAGAGAAGCCATTTGTTTTGCGCTTTTAATGCTGGCCTTTTTCTGCTTCACTGAGGTAAATCCCTCAGAGGGGGCTGGTGCCTTTCTCTCTGAGGTGATTTTGAGATGCTGAGGAGACTGGGGATGCTGCGCGCTGCTGCTGTGAAGAAATTTCCCCTTTCCTCTCGTTCCTTTCAGCACCATAGCGTATAAAAATGTTCTCTCACCCTTCCTGAAGCTTTGCCCAGTATTCTGGGTGATTATGCCCACGGTGTTCCTCCGTTATTTGCGGGTCAATCTCTGTCACAGAGCGGAGCTCTAGCTCAGCATTGCCTACCCGCTAGGCTCCGCCCACCAGCCTCGCAAAATAATTCTCAAAGGATCTGTGGGAAAAGGTAGTTGTATAAAACAGGAAAGAGATATAAAAAGATATCCAAGGAATTAAGAATGCCAATCAGCAGTGTTCCAACCCTAATCAAGAAGTGGAAAATGAGGGGTTCTGTTGAAACCAAACCACGGTCAGGTAGACCAACTGAAATTTAAGCCACAACTGCCAGGAAAATTGTTCAGGATGCAAAGAAAAGCCAACAAATTCAGGTGAAATACAGGACTCTCTGAAAGCATGTGGTGTGGCTGTTTCAAGATGCATAATAAGGAGAATGTGAAAAAAGGATGGGCTGCATGGTCGAGTCACCAGAAGAAAGCCATTACTATGCAAATGTCACAAAGTATCCCGCTTACAATACGCCAAACAGCACAGAGATAAGCCTCAAACCTTCTGACACACAGTCATTTGGAGTGATGAGACCAACATTTTTTGGCTACAACCATAAACACTACATTTGGAGAGGAGTAAACAAGGCCTATGATGAAAGGTACACCATTCCTACTGTCATACACGGAGGTGGGTTGCTGATGTTTTGTTGATGTTTGAGCTACAAAGGCACAGGAAATTTGGTCAAAATTGATGGCAAGATGAATGCAGTATGTTATCAAAAAATACTGGAGAAACATTTGCATTCATCAGCCAGGCATTGTATGCCCTTGGACATTCCAACACGACAATGATCCAAAACACAAGGCCAAGTCGGCCTGTCATTGGCGACAGCAGAATAAAGTGAAGGTTCTGAAGTGGCCATCTCAGTCTCCTAACCTCAATATTATTGAGCCACTCTGGGGAGATCTTAAACGTGCATTCCATGCAAGACAGCCCAAGAATTTACAGGAACTAGAGGCTTTTTTTCCAAGGGGAATGGGCAGTTTTACCATCTGAGAAGATAAAGAGCCTCATCCACAAATACCCCTACAGACTTCAAGCTGTCATTGATGTTAAAGGGGGCAATATACGGTATTAAGAACTGGGGTATGTAAACTTTTGATCAGGGTCATTTGGGTAGGTTCTGTTATGATTATGATTTAAAAAGAGTAAACACAGTTGATTGATAATAAATGGCTTTAGCCAAACACTAACCATGAGTGAAAGAAAAGTTTTTGTGTTATCATTCATATTCTGTAAAAAATGGCCAAGAAATCATAAATTCTGCCAGGGTATGTAAACTTATGAGCACAACTGTAATCCTATGTAGAGGTACAATCTGAGTGAAGTTTTATGGCAAAAAATGTCAATAGTAAAAGTCATGCTTCAAGCAAATCCTGTTAATTATATATATATATATATATATATATATATATATATATATATATATATATATATATATATATATATATATATATATATATATATATATATATATATATATATATATATATATGTGTGTTTGTATGTATTTCAACTGCCCCTTCACTTGATGTTTAGCACAGTAAGCTGTCACTCAATTTTTTCCCTAGGCACTGTGTGGTATACGGTGATGCAGCCTAATTTACAGGCACTTACTAGGTGTTAATCTATTAGGGTTAAGGAAACTAACATTATGGATCCCCACCTCTAAATAATTACTAATGGACTCTAATCGGAATGCTCAGTAACAGTAACCTAATCTGTCTCCTGAGGCATCTCTTGAAAGGCAGGTTAACTCATTAACACCTACATGCTGATATAACTACTGCTGGTAAAATAGAGTTCAGCTGCCCTCACACATGTAAATTGAGGGAACCAATTTTACCTGCAACCTTGAATAAACTTTGCCTTTTATGGGAATTAACACACACAAACTAACAAGAAAATATACAAATCTGGGCAATTCTGATTCAACTTGGATCAGACTTGAAGCATCTTATGTTTATTAATGACTACATATTTTTAAACTCTTCCTATCAGTACTTGATCTGTCTTTTTCTTTTTAATAAGTGCCAGGTAAAAAGTAGAAATAACTCCTGTCCCACCTCTTAATAATAAAAAAAAACATCTAGTTTTAAAAAGGAACCGTCTTCATTTTATTAACCTCCCTGGCGGTATGATTCTTTCAGAAAAAACATGCTGAAAGCGGTACCATTATTTGCAAGGAAATTTGGCGTTTTATATTGTAGGTCTGTAATTTTTAGAAATAACTCACTTAAATCTGACCAAACAAGATTCTAATAGGCATCCCGGGTATGACATTTTTTTAAAAACAAAATTATAAATTATAATATAATAAATAATTATAAATAATTATAACAAATAATAATATAATTATAATAAAAATTATTCAATAATGTAATCAAATCAAAATCACTGAAATTTGCTTAGTTGCAGAATTGTTGCTGTCATAATTTTTTTTTTTTTTATGACGAATTTCCCCAGAAATCGCTATCGCACAATTCTGCAAGTGATTATAATTTATTATCGCTGTTTTTTAGCTGATGTAAAACTATTTTTGACATAAAGGGACACTTTTGGTTGCTATGGACAATCTACAGTTTGCAGGGAGAAAGAAACGTTTTTATTATATAAAATGACATGCATGACACAGGACAGACCACTAGGGATAAGGGGGGTGTGTTTTTTTTACATACAGTACTGTAATCTATAAGATTACAGTATACTGTATGTAAAGTGTTTGTTTACTTTTTTGAATTTGGCGCCGTTCTCCGTCCCCGTGCGTCGTAACGTCGCAGGGAACGGAGATCGGCGTCACACGGAGGCACTGTGTGAATCGAGCGAGGTCCCGCTCGCTCACACAGCGCGGTGGCATCGCTGGATCCAGGGACAAGGTAAGTAAACCATGCCTGTGGATCTAGCGAGGCAAGCCCGAGTCTGACTCGGGGTTACCGCTCGCAGCAGGAAAATCTAACCCCGAGTCAGACTCGGGAATACCGCCAGGCAGGTTAAGAATAGTCAAAAACTCATTGAATAGGTATTTTTACTAAAAAAACTTGGAGGTGAGGTAGACTGTCATTGAAGTGTATTTTAAAAATGTTCTCTTCTGTACACATAAAAAAAAAATCTAAATTGTTTGTACAAATAGAGCCTAAAGTAAAAGTTTACTTCCACAAAAAGTATAGTAATTCCTTTGCCCTACCCACCTGAGCTAAAAGACCACCCCTGTTCCATTTGTATACTTACCTGAATCTGATGGCTGCTGACCACAGCAATTTTATATAGAAGATTGCTGGTAGAGAGCCCCTTTAAAATGTATGCAGAGTAAATATGCAGGTTTGGCCAGAGGGAATATTTTTGCCAAGGCATCTGAAGATTGTTGTTGGCCGTGGCCATCCAGTTAAAGTAAATATACATCTAGGGCAGGGCAGGGGGGATCTTTCAGCTCAGAGAAGTATGTTAAAATGATAATTGATGGACATGTGCCTCCCAGTGAATGATTGGTAAGGAGATAGTTGACTATTAAGCCTTGGTACACTCTGCAATCTTTTCCCAAATTATAATGCCATACATGGAATTTTGGATCCTTTGCTTTCCTTTATAGCAGAAGAAAGAATTGTCACCACTTTCAGAAAAAATTTTAACTCCCTATTGGCTAAACAATCAATTGTAGCAAACACTGTTTGAAACACAGATGGCTATGGTCATATTACACATTGGTACATGTCCCATTTCATATGTAGCTAGAATCACTAGCCCTAATATAGAAATTGGGGTTAATTTACCAAAAGAATATAGGCTGTTCACCTAGCAAAAGGACGCTTTATATTCCCAATACTCTTGGAAATATAACTCTCCATTGGTGCCATTTCTTAACCCTACCTCATTTTTACCAGGATCTTTGGACAAGGGCTTTAAGCGGTGGTTCAGGGATTGCCAACCACTGATACACCAAGCCCTTGAGAGTACCAAGTTAAAACCTCTATAATTTTTTTGTGGGTCAACTAAGCCCACTATTATAAATCAATGGCGTTTTTACCCAATCGTCCCATTTTGTGTGTAATTTGCCACAGCTGCTTTGTACATTGTCTGAATTGAATCCTGTTGAATCTATCATGTGGTTTAAAGACCCTTTGCCGCATTGTGTATCATTATTTTATAAAGCTTTAGTATCTCTCCAAGGTCCTTGTTCTCCAGGTTAATTTGCCAGTAGGACAATAGATGTGCAAATACGTTTTACTAATACACAAAAAGATAAGATTATGCAGCTTTCTTATATGTCCTTTATTTCTTCCAAAATAGAGGAAGTAAATTATGAACTTCTTATCCTTTGGCATTATACACCAGTGAAACTGAATGTTATATCTTTATCTGTATCTGTATCGCCTATGTGTTGGAGGGACTAGGGAGGCTGTGCTATGCATGGACACATCTGGTTGGCATGTCCACTTATTCAGATGTATTGGTAGGCGGTCACAGACATGATCCCTCTTATACAAGTTAACAAGGTTAGATTAGAATGTTATTTCATTCTACAACAGAACCAATAGGCCCATATAAGAGGTCAATTATTTCACATTTACTGAATGTTGCAAAATTTCTGATCGCACTCTAATGGAGACAACGCATTGCACCCACCACCTTAGCTCAATGGCTACGTAAAGTGGATAATCTATGTCTCTTAGAGGAACTTACGCATAGCGACAGAGGTACTGCTGTTAAATACTCTAAAATATGGGCCTGTTAGTTTTAGTTTAATAACACTGATTTATATTATGATATTATTTAAGGGACCTGACGGTTTAATTATAACAACTGTGGCCGTCTGGAAGCTTTTATTGACAATACTCCTTAGATTTCAAACTTTGAATTCACTGCCTAGCATCCACCCCCCCCCTTTCTTTTTTTCCCCCCTCTGTTTCTTCTTCTTTTTTTTCTTTTGTATTGTAACACTACAATTTATATTTTTGGGGCTATGTCTACCACTATGTTCAAACAGAATTTCTGTTTAATTTCCCTGCACATGATTGGGCAAAATGTATTTTTAATTAGCGTCACTTCACTTATTAAAGGGGTGGTTCCCCCTAAAACACATTTCTAACAATAGATTCGTAAGACCCGTTACACTGCGGGTAGGCTGGCTTTTTTTTTTTTTTTTTTAGTACATACCGACATCTCGGCGTTTCGTCCCTTGTCAGTGGGCGTTCCTAGTTGATTGACGTTCCTCGGACGGGCGCATACATGACGTCACGACTTTCCGAAAGAAGCCGAACGTCGCTGCGCAGGTGCCGTATAGAGCCGACTCTATACGGCGCCTGCGCAATGACGTTCGGCTTCTGTCGGAAAGTCGTGACGTCACGTATGCGCCCGTCCGAGGAACGTCAATCAACTAGGAACGCCCACCGCCAAGGGACGAGACGCCGAGATCTCGGTATGTACGAAAAAAAAAAAAAAAAAGCCAGCCTACCCGCAGTGTAACGGGTCTTACGGATCTATTGTTAGAAATGTGTTTTAGGGGGAACCACCGCTTTAAGATAAGCAAAAATTTACATTGCAAAGTAAATATTTCAAAATCCTTTAGTAAATCAACCCTAGATGATTACAGAAGGACATGTGATGAATACAACACAATGCTGTAATTGTGCAATGATAAGTATATAATGTGGACTTAATTTAATTGAATATCATTCTAAAACTATGTTTCAGATATGTACAGTTCTAAAAACGAAGGATCAGATTTTACTTCATTTTTACTTTACGTTACAATAGCTTTACATACCTTCTAGTATTGGTTTTCTCACTTGCATAAAAATTCCTCAGTATTTTAGAACATCAGATATCATTTTTTGCATGATTTTATACAGATACAAAAATATCTGCAAAGGAAACAAACCTTGCATTTAGTTATATCAGTAAGGTCAGAATATACACCGCAAATGTACAGCAGGGTAATGTGATGTCATAATCGTTTGTGCAGCTTTATTTTGGATTTAAACAAAGTTGGAACAAGCTTTTGATCTTCCAGTCATTTTATAATAATGCCTGCATGAGAGTATAAAGAAAAATCTAACTAACTGTATATGATCTGAAGAAGCAATAGAACTGTTTGCTAATTAACAATGAGTGTTGACACATCTGGCAACGCGCTTGTTGTGTGTGTATATGAAGCATATGCAGATGGCTTGATTTTGAGGCACAAATATTTTATTCACAACGCTGATACTTCCATATGCAGCAAGGTCTTTTTAGTCACAACAATATGAAAAGCAGAAATTATGCCTGTAAGATGAAAAATGCAACCTTTGATTTTCCAAGAAAATCTGTTTCTTTACTATAATAATATATTATATTAAAAAAAAAAAAAAACAGAGAAACGAATATAATCACAACATTATTATACACATTAACATGTTAATATAATTATTAGGTAGAATTACAGTATACTGTAAGTGATTTTTTTACAGTGTCATACTGCCGTACCAAGCAAATCACATGCCAACCTAATATTATTTCTGCCTGTTATATTTTCACAGATTTGAGAAAACAGGTAACATACTGCTATTTATCTTTTCCAAAAAACTGGTAAAAAGGAAACTAACACATTTAATTGTAGGATTTATGTTTTACCTCCTTGGAAATAATAGGGGTGTGCAAGTTGTCATTCTTATTCAGTGTCTGTGGATTTTTTGCTTATTGATGCTGCATCTGTTTTGTCAGCGTGCAGGGTAATGGAGAAAGTTAATTGTGTTGGTTGTAAGGCCACCTGTCACACACATGCCTCATTTCCATACTAATGGTCCAATGGTGGCAGGCAGTATAGTTAAGCCTTCCTTTCGCTCTCTATTTTTTCAAGGCTAACAGCTCCAGGGCCCGATGCATTAAACAATGGTAACAAATACCGGCCAAGTAAGGTGTCATTTTAAGTCTTTTTTTTTTCAGATGTTATAGTGCCCGATAATACTGTTTGATTCATATTAGGACAAAAATTGCAGGTATTATTAGCGTGAGAAAAATGTCACCATTGCTTTATAAACGTCTTAAAATTTTCCCTTAAGATATCTGCACCTAAATAAAAAATCACTTTTTAAAGGAAACTTTTATTCAGAGAATAAGGAGGCTGCTTTTGTTGAAGACTTGTTGAAAACAGTCTTCAGTTTCCTTATGTCAAGCAGCAATTTACACACAAAACTCACTGCCAGTTGTTTATCCTTTATGGACAGCAAAAAAGAGGCTGCAAAACAGGTAGCCTCTGCTGTCTCTTTAGCTATTCCATAGTGCTCTGGAAACCCTTTGTCACATGTAAAATGTTAATTTGAAAAACAAATATCTTTATCAGAAAAACTAAGATTATACTCTTTAACACATATTAAAACCGTGTTGTTTTTTTTTACGTAATACTACTAAACCTTGTGCTTATGTTTTTTAGATTTTCACTTTACATGGGCAGGTAAGTTTTACAGAAACCCTCTTTCATTCCCACATCAAATGCTGGGCACCGGAGGTGATGGAAACCTGATAATCATCTTTTCATTTGGGATACAGAAACTTCTGTCAGCATTTTTATTTATTTTTTGCCACGTATTGGCTTATTTGTAAAATGTCCCATAGTCAAAACAGATCTCCAGAGTAAAGGAATCTCTAGTAGTCACCAGGATCACTAAAACTAGTGTCTTCAATGGAAGTTTTCCCCTCTCTTCCTGTTCTGGCGATCAGACAAAATTTGGGATTTTCTTTTGCTTTCACTCTCGGTGATTATGGTAAACAGAACAAATTGTAAGGATGAATGTTCTTAATGTAGAAACAAACAGCAATAAAAAAAATGATAGGTGTTATAATCCCTCTACACTCTATCCCCAAAATTTTTTTTACCTTTAGTTATGCTTTAATCTTAGAAAAATAACAGATTAAAAAGTTCATTATTTTGTTTTACTTTTCTTAGTACGTGTTTACAAAATAGCCAATCACCCTGTTAATTTCAGCATAGTTTCTGCACTGTAATGGGTTGACAAACCTATCCACAGGCTTCCAATTCTGTTCCCAAGGGTTTCCCTTAAAGGGGTTGTAAAGGTTTGTTTAAGCTAGTGCATTGTTGGTTCACTTACCTTTTCCTTCAATTTCCCTTCTAAATGTTTTTTTCTTTGTCTGAATTGCTCACTTCTTGTTTCTCCTCAGTAAGCTTGCCCCCATCATCCGAGCTGTTCTGGCATGCTCGTCAGCATGCTCGTCCCCTCCCTTGGGAGTACATCCCTGCGGGGAGATGCTGTGAACGTTCACAGCGTCTCCCTGCAGGGATGTAGTCCCAAGGGAGGGGGCAAGGAAAAAAAACATTAAGAAAGGAAATCGAAGAAAAAGGTACGTGAACCAACAATGCACTAGCTTAAAGGAACCTATTTAGAAAATAAAAAACTAACCTCTACAACCCCTTTAATTTGCAGGGATTTCTTCTCACTTCCTGTTTGACTGTGGGACAGGAAGTGAAGGCAAATCTCCAAAATGGGACATAGATGGTGAAAAAAATATCTGACAGGGGTTATAACTAGGGTTGTCCCGATACCACGTTTTTAGGACCGAGTAAAAGTACCGATACTTTTTTTCGTGTACTCGCCGATACCGAATACCGATACTTTTTTTTAAATGCAGCCACGTGTCCCCAAATGCAGCCTTGTGTCCCCAAATGCAGCCTTGTCCCTTAATTCAGCCATGTCCCTAAATTCAGCCATGTCCCTAAATTCAGCCATGTCCCTTAATTCAGCCATGTCCCTAAATTCAGCCATTTCCTTTAATTCAGCCATGTCTCTTAATTCAGCCATGTCCCTAAATTCAGCCATGTCCCTTAATTCAGCCATGTCCCTAAATTCAGCCATGTACACCTGTCCATATTTAAAGGAACTGAATAGGTTATAGCAAACAATATCCTCACATACCTTGGGATAGTGCTGTGATTCACGACCAATACTTCTAGGAAGTATTGAACATTGCAGATTACAGTGGTCACAGAGCCAGGGCTCCTGTGCTGCAGAAGACAGTAGGTGCAGGTGCCTGAAGAGTAATACTACAGCCTGTTCAGTATTCTTAAAGTGGTTGTAAACCCTTTACAACCACTTTATGCTACAGGTAAGCCTAAAATAAGGCTTACCTGTAGCTACCCAAGATATTTCCTAAACCTGCATGGTTTAGGAGATATCCCCTGTCCCCTGCATGTGCCGATGTTATCAGCAAACTACACGTATGTGCCATTGCTTCAGTCAGTTTGCCATTACCGAAGGCGCATGCGCAGGAGTGACGTTATTGCGGCTCCGGCCAATCACATCGCTGAGCCCGCGATACCCGGTAGTCACTCCGGAAGATATGTCGCTGGCCAGAGGGGGGTACAAGGACCGCTGTGGGGGGTTTCGATTTAAGCTAAGTAATTGATAATAAGCTCATTATGCCTTTGTCTTGCAGGGTTTTTTTAATAGGGTTTACAACCACTTTAAGTTACTGACAGGTGTATTTACAACTGAATTGGCAGAAAGGCCTTGATATGGTATTCTAGCTAAGTTTTAGATTACCAGAAAGTAGTAGGATCGTCTTTCTTTCTGGGGGTTTGGGTGATGGGAGTTGCCATTTAGAATCCCACAGTTTCAGTTAAATCAGTGACACTTCAAAAAAAAAAAAAAAAAAAAACGGATGACCGCACTCTGATGTATGGGAGATCCAAAGATTTATTAGAAATAATTCATCAATAGTAGCACATCACAGCCTCTCAAGGAACAAATGTTATCGCATTTCACACTACATGCGCTTTTTAAAAAAATGACACTTCTGCCAAACAGTGGAATAAACCCAGCCACATTTGTCTCATTCCCTCACTACCGTAAGCTCATGCACCAGTATGCTGACACAATCACACCAGTCATATTATTTGTGGACTCAACTAAGTTCTGGACTTATGCATATTTTAAATGCCCTTCCTGGCTGAGAGATACCGGTAAGTCTCTATTGGTAACAAAAATTTGTAACAACCAATAATTCTGTGTAGCCTCCCCAAACAGGATATTGAGTTAACCTGTAGGTTAATAAGAGAACCAGAACCTTTAATAAGTGAAAGAGTTGGCGTGAAAATTAAGTTCTATGGGCCAGATCCACATACAATTGCATCGGCGTAGCGTATCAGAGATACACTACGCCGCCGTACCTTACCTGGCGTATATTCGAATCCTCAGCGAGTTTGCGCCTTAAGTTACGGCGGCGTAGTGTATTTCTGCCGGCGGATTTGAAATTGGGCGGGTTGGGGGCGGGTTTCATTTAAATGAAGCGCGTCCCCGCACCGAATGAACTGCGCATGTGTCGTCCCGAAATTTCCCACCCTGCATTGCGCTAAATGACGTCACTAGGACGTCATTTTTTTAACTTAGACGTGAGTTACGTCCATCCCTATTCACGGACGACTTACACAACAAAAAAAAAAATTCAAATTTTTGACTAATACAGACGACGTTAGAAAATGCGACAGCCGCGCATACGTTCGTGGATTCAAAACAACGATACGACGCGGGAAATTTGAAAGTACGCCGGCGTATCAGTAGATACGCCGGCGTACTTCGTCTGTGGATCTGGCCCTAAATGCCTCCACTGAGGACAGGAGATTCCCTTCTTGGGAAATTAATTAGTAATTGAAATAAAGAAATTGGTACTACAACAACCAGCATATAACATTAACCATAGGCATATACAGTAGATGCACACCACTATAGAAATAATACAAGCTTTATACAAGAAGAGATTATTACCAGTGCATACATTCAATGTACAAACAGGTATTACCAGCAAAGCACCCAATATGAGTCTTGGTGGAAGTTTGCACATATATCCATGTACAGTTTATATGGTTATCAATAGAGATACCTCCAGATAAATGTTGCAGCACAGCCTATTTGCAGGGGCCCCTGAGGATGATCACGATGTGGTGTTCATCCTGGTGTCAGAGATCTGAAGACAAGATTTGCAGTAATGAGGAGACCCTCTAGGCTTTATTCAAACAGCCTGGAATGCAGACCTAGGTATCTGGCACTAGAAATCCTGACAGTAACACACTTTCTGTCCATGGGGGAGGTGTTCTGTAGTTCACGCAGGTACCTCAGGAAGGACTTGTTTGAGAGTTCAGTGTAGCATTGTTAGCTTGCTGCCAGAAGTTAGGAAATCGCTGGAGTTCTAGCAATAATGTTCTCTGCTTCTGATCATGGTGAAAATACAGCATCAGCAGTAGCAGTTTGTGTGTGTAAGGTTATGTGTCTCTCTCTCTCTCCATACTCCCAACTTCAGGAGCTCAATGCAGCTAACAGTTCAGGGCACTAGATCCCTACACCAAATTATTTGAATTCCGCCCACTGTAAGTAAACTAATTAGCAGGGTACTTTTAATGATCGAGAATTAATCTAAATGTACTAGATATAAAGGGCCAGATTCTCAAAGAGTTACGCCGGCGTATCAGCAGATACGCCGACGTAACTACGAATCTAAGCCCGTTGTATGTTTAAATGTATTCTCAAACTGCGCCGTCGTATCTTAGGGTGCAATATTTACGCTGGCCGCTAGGTGGCGCTTCCATTGCGGTCGGCCTAGAATATGCAAATGAGTCGTTACGCCGATTCACGAACGTACGCTTGCCCGTCGCAGTAAATTTACGCCGTTTCCGTAAGAGATACGCGGCGTAAAGATAAACATGCCCCCTAGGTGGCGTATCCAATGTTAAGTATGGCCGTCGTTCCCGCTTCGAAATTTGAAAATTTTACGTCGTTTGCGTAACTCGTCCATGAATGGGGCTGGACGCCATTTACGTTCACGTCAAAACCAATGACGTCATTTAGCGCAATGCACGTTGGGAAATTTTAGGGACGGCGCATGCGCAGTACGTTCGGCGTGGGAACGCGCCTAATTTAAATGATCCACGCCCCCTACCCGGATCATTTGAATAAGGCGGGCTTGTGCCGGGGGATTTACGCTACGCCGCCGCAACTTTACAGGCAAGTGCTTTGTGAATCAAGCACTTGCCAGTAAAACTTGCGGCGGCGTAATGTAAATGTCATACGTTACGCCGCCGCAGATTTGCCCGATTCTACGTGAATCTGGCCCAAAGACTACAGACATACTTTACTGCAAGATTTAAACACAGCAGGATACAATTAGCCAGCAGCAAGACATTTTTAATGAGCAAGACTAGGCCTAAATTTACTAGCACCAAAAAAAAACAGGTGGGAGTTTTACTGTAGCGAATCTTCAGTAGCAGCCGCTGGTGAATAGGGATACCCCACCCTGCACAGCCAGGCACACTGAATTTCCACAGGCTCACCTGAGACAGGCTTAACATTTTCCTGCCTAGTGCTTTTACCTTTTCTACTTCTCAAGAAGTTTTTGGACATTATTAAGCCCACGGCCAAACAGGTCCACCAACAAGGACTTGTACAGATTTTTCCAACCAGGCCCCTCTAGTTGGAGTAAGATTGGCTCATTCAAAAAGGATACCATCTAGAGTTTGTGACAATAGAAATGTAAATTCCCTTTTCTGAAGAGTAGTTTCAGTGTTTACAATCCTATATAACAGAAAAAAAAGACTGCGGAGACCATTGTTTTGGTTCCTTTACAAGAAAGGGGGCACAGGTATTTACTTCCTTCATTCCTGGTCAAGAAAGCCTCTAAAAGATTGGTGTTCAATCTACCTAATAAGAATGCTGAAGAAAAGACACTGGATGATGTCAGTGGATTTGACAGACAATCATTCGTTTCAGAAATATACAGTCGGAGGCAGTCACTTTAAAATTTTACAGTCTCACCTTTGAGCTGTGCTGGGCACCAAGGACCATTCCCAAAATGTTGGCAGCATTAATCACTGACTAAGGGTCCAGGGGGTCCAGATATTTCATTATATGAAGAACTGTCTGATTTTGGCTGTGACAACTTAACACACCATGGCTCACAGTATAGCTTTAACCTATAATACTCTATCTAGTTTCAGCTTCTTGATCAACATGTATGCAAGACAAATTTCAGCCGTTTTCCTGCTGAAAAAAAAATCAAGATTTTCCTGTCTAAAAAACTGATCGTGTGTACGAGGCATTAGTCTTATCTTTATCAACCTTAATACGTTTTGGGCATCCCACACCCTGTTGGTTTGTTTTCTTTGTAAGCTGAAATTAAGATGTGTCAATCATTTTCCTCACTCTTGTCCTCCAAGTTTTACTGTCTGCCTTATTTGATCCTGTGTCCCCATGTTCCTAAATCCATCTCCCAAGATATATACTGTATATATTTCTTTGGCCAGAGGAGTGTCTGGATTGTTTGCTTTCTCTGCAAAAAGGCATTTTTGTGTGGTACATACAGGCAGAATAGTCACAAGGCTGTTTCTGTCATTCTTTCTCAAAGTGACCAATGTGCTCCATCTAAATTGTGGATCTGTGCTCCAAATATCCACACCATAGGAATAGGTGGTTGAGTGGAAGAAGTTAGACCTGGTTCAGTTTTTAACCTCGTATTTGCAGTTTATTCATCTTTCCCATGGGATATGAAAAAGGATGTGTAGCTCCTTGTAGGATTATGTTTTTATAGATTATAAAAACATTACAACTGGCTTACAGGTCCTTGGGTCCTCCTCCTCCAGTGGAAATCTATACAACCGCCTGGGCATCCAACACAAAGAACTCTTTGGTGGTGGTAGTGTGCAAGGTGGCAAGCCGGAGTTCTGTCAATCGATGATTTCATTCACCATTACAGGCTATATGTTTTGATGAAATTCTTGAATGTAATTTAGGCTTTGTTTGTGAGTACGAAGACAGCCATATACATGTTTAGGGTATACCACAAGTGGGCTCAGATGTTCTGTAACCATTCCCCTTTAGGCCAATACAATTGTTAGGCATGATCTGGCCATGCCCACCATTTGCTGGGGGCACTACATACACTGTAGAATTGCTTTGTTTGGTGTGCCCCAGGGTGTCCCCAATTTTGCAATGCTATTGTTTTTTAAATATATTACATGATATATAGTAGGTTCAGTTAAGAGGTTTAGTTGTGGAATCATTTCTCAGTCATCGTGAATTCATCTTGTTATGACAGTTTTGTGACTATATACTGAGTATAAAGAGAAAAACCAACAACAATTGTATGTAGAATTGCCAAGCATACTGTCATAAAACCATTGGCAGTGCATTTGGCATGTGGGATTATAGATGAACAACAGGTGCCAATAAAGATTGTCTCATTTGTAAAAACAGAGAACAGCAGATAGACATAACTGTCGGCTTTGAGCCTTAGCCTAACTAATAGCCAAATCATCTCACAATTTCAACATTGGTCTTACAGCCTCATAAGCAAAGAGTACTTGTTACATCCATGCTTCCAATATATTTGATTTATATAAATCTTTGGGACACATGTGAAAGGCAGATTCAGACTCAGGCCTCGTACACACGACTGGTTTCCTCGGCAGAATCCATCAAGAAACTTGGTGGGAGAGATTTTTTGCCGAGGAAACCGGTCGTGTGTACATTTTTCATCGAGGAAACTGTTGAGGAACTCGTTGAGCCAAAAAAAGAGCAAGTTCTCTATTTCCTCGACGGGAGTCTCAAATTGGCTCGTCGAGTTCCTCGTCGGGCTGGTTTCCGACGAGAAACTGGAGCGTGTGTATGCTAAGAAACCTGCGCTTTCTCAGAATAAAGTATGAGACGGGAGTAAAAGTAGCATTTGTAATGGAGAGAACACATTTTTCAAGCTGTAACTGACTGTAAAGTAAAAATCGTCTCTTATCAAACTTTAACTTAACACGCAAACTCATGAGATTAGCAAAAGCAGCCCCAAGAGTTGTGCAAGTGGAATCGAACTTCCCCTGCAGTTGTATGTGTTGTACTTCACCGCGTTTGAGAACGAGGAGATTTTGTCTTGACCACGTGTACGCAAAGCAAGCTTGTCGAGTTCCTGGACAAGCCTAACAAGGAACTCGACGAGGAAAACGATGTGTCTCGCCCGACGAGTTACTCGGTCATGTGTACGAGGCCTCAGATATGCTTACCAAATACTAAGGATGTTCACCAACATATAGATAATATCAGCGGCGGCCCATCCACAAGTGGTGCAGGGGCACCACCTAATCTCTAAGCGCCCGACCCCCTAAGCTCCATGCAGGACGCTGGATGCATAGAGTTTTACAGGTTTTTTTTTTCTTTAGTGAGGCACATGATTAGAGAGAGGTTTCAAAAAGGGTGGGCTCATGGCGTAGAGCATTTATGCATGTGCATTTTATATACAACTATATAGATCAGACCAAAATGAGGGACAAAAGAGGTGGAAAGAGGGACAGAGGGACTTTGTTACAAAATCAGGGACAGTCTCTCAGTTGGGAGCTATGATCACACTGCTGCAGTCTTCTGGAGACCCGAGAGAACCCCACCACTGGATGGCCAGTTGGAGGCAGTGTGAGTTGAACCTGAGTAAAATCCCAATGAGGAAACTAAGTATATTATTATAAATTGATACAATGAATGTTTATAAAAAAAAACATAAAAGTTAGTGCATTGATGCATCAACTGGCAGAGAGATATCACTGCCCAACCACACACAAGCTTGCACATACAGTAGTGTGCAAAAGTTGAAGAAATGCTGTAAGAATGATTTAAAAAAATATTTATTTTTATCAATTTGCAAAATGGAAAGTGAGTGAACAGAAGTAGAATCTAAATCAAATGAATATTTGGTGTGACTAAGGCCGGGTACTCACGACCAAACATGTATGGTGAAAGCGGTCCGTCGGACCGTTTTCACCATACATGTCTGCCAGAGGGCTTCTGTACGATGGTTGTACACACCATCGTACAGAAGTCCGCGCGTAAACAATACGCGGGGCGTGTCCGCGGTGTCGCCGCGTCGATGACGCGGTGTCGCCGCGTCGATGACGCGGCGACGTGGGCGGCCCGCCTTTAAAATGCTTCCACGCATGCGTCGAAGTCATTCGACGCATGCGAGGGACGGCGGGCGCCTGGACATGTACGGTAGGTCTGTACTGACGACCGTACATGTCCGAGCGGGCAGAATTCCAGCGGACTGTTTTAAAACAAGTCCAGGAATATTTGTCTGCTGGGAAAAGGCCCGGCGGGCAAATGTTTGCTGGAATTCGGCCCGCTCGCGCCCACACACGACCAAACATGTCTGCTGAAACTGGCCTGCGGGCCAGTTTCAGCAGACATGTTTGCTCGTGAGTATGGGGCCTTAGACTGCAGAGAAATTTTAGGACCAATCACATGCCTCCTTGGTGGTATGACATGATGGGTAAGTATCTGCTCATATTTCTCAGCATTGAGGACAATGATCAGGCAACATTGAGGACCGTAGACGCATTGGTCAGCAAAGTAAACTTGATGCAGCAGATGAAAGACGCATCATGCTTACTTCCCTTTGACATCAGAAGATCTTCAGCAATGCCATCAGCACAGAACTGGCAGAAACCAGTGGGACCCAGGTACACCCATCTATTATACAGAGATGTCTGGCCAGAATTGGCATTCATAGAAGAATTGTGGCCAAAAAGCCATACCTCCAATATGGAAATAAGGCTAATGCTGTGTACACACGATCGGTCAAACCGATGAGAACGGTCTGATGGACCCTTTTCATCGGACCAAACCGATCGTGTGTGGGCCCCATCGGTTATTTATCCATAGGTTAAAAAAAAGCTATCTTGTTTTAAATTTAACCGATGGATACCTAACCGATAGAAAAAAAACAATCGTTAGTAGGCACAACCATCAGTTAAAAATCCACGCATGCTCAGAATCAAGTCGACGCATGCTTTGCTTTTTTCAGCACGTTGTCGCGTTCTGACACCATCGTTTTTTTAACCAATGGTGTGTAGGCACGACTGACCATCAGTCAGCTTCATTGGTTAACTGATGAAAACGGTCCATCAGACTGTTCTCATCGGATGGATTATGTACAGGGCATAAGTGATTCAGCTATGCACAAAAACATATGAACTGGGGTGCAGAAAAATTTCAGCAGGTGCTCTGGACTGACGAGCCAAAATTTGAAATATTTGGCTGTAGCATGAGGCAGTTTGTTCGCAGAGGGGCTGAAGAGCAGCACAATAATGAGTATCTGCACGAACAGTAAAGACTAGAGGAGGTTCCTTGCAAGTGTAGGGCTGCATTTCTGCAAATGGAGTTGAAGATTTGGCCAGGATCAATGGTGTTCTCATTGCTAAGAAATACAGGCAGATACTTATCCATTATGCCATTACATCATGAGAAGCGTGTTATTGGCCCCAAATTTCTTCTGCAGCAGGACAGTGACCCCAAAAATACAGCCAATGTCATTAACAACTATCTTCAGCGTAAAGAAGAACAAGGAGTCCTGGAGGTGATAGTTTTCCCCCCACAGAGCCCTGATCTCAAGTCTCAACATCATTGGGTCTGCCTGGGATTACAGAAAGAGATAGAAGGATTTGAGGCATCCTACATCCACAGAAGATCTGTGGTTAGTTCTCTGTTTGGAACAACCTACCTGCCTAGTTCCTTCAAAAACTGTGTGCACAAGCACTGTGTGTCCCTACAAGTATTAAAGCCAAAGGGTAATCACACAAAATATTGATTTGAATTTTCTTCTGTTCGCTAGCTTTGCATTTTGCAAATTAATGAAAATAAAGAACTAAAATACTGTATATATTTTTGAAAGCATTCTTACTTTACAGCAATTCTTCACAACTGCCTAAAACATTTAAACAGTACTGTATCTTTGTACATTTGTGTGCACTTCTACACCAGTTTAAGCTGAGTGTATTGATAGATAAACAACAGTGCCTTCCTAATGTACAGCCATACCAGAAATTTGCCCTTCTGCTATGCAATTAAAGAGGACCTAGCATCATGTAATTTGTAAGTGTAATACTTACAGATATTTACTATTTCTCACAGAAATCCAAGTACTACCCCTGACAGCGTTATCATTCGCCTTTTCTTCCAGGAGGATGGTACCATCTTTGTTTAGACATTATCCAGTATTGCCATCTACTTCCTATGCTATTTCAGAGATGACAGTTATGTAAGTCTTTTTACTTATAAAGTTCTTGGCTGTGTTCATACATGCTTCCTTGTATAGATAAAATAAGATCTTCTGCGCTGGCCAAATGAATATTAAAGAGTCTAAACCAGGGAAAAAGTGTACTCTAATGAAAATGCTGGTCAAATCTAAAAGTGTACAAAACACAAAAAATTGGAGTGAGAGAGAAAAAAGTGATGAGCGCAATCCCCTACACACTAAACGTGAGAAATATAAGTATATATATATATAATATACACAATTCTATGTAAGCAAGGAGTGTACCAATACAGTGCAACTAGCAGTGTGAAAGACAACAATGGCTATAAATAGCCAGCAAAATGATGATGATAACAGCTACCAAATAGTGCTGATAACAAACAGAGTGGCGATGTATCAAAACAAAAAGCAAAACAGAATCCAAAATGTGAATTAAGTCCAATATAAATGCTGCCAAATGAGTGCTTCAAATAGTTTCAGACCATATAATGCTTCAAATGCAGATCTTCTTTATCAGTGGGCTCACAGAACGCTTACCTCCAACATGAAGGTTTTGGGCATAAGGTAGCTGCAAATGAGCTTCCTGGGCAGATGATGTCTTTGGAACTGTATCCTCCCAATGCTTCTGGTGGCAGTGTTGGTCTCCAGCAAAATGGAGGCTCACGGTGGAATGTAATGGTTGCCCAAAGGAAAAAACTAAAAATATGCTCCCATCGTGAAGTACATTAAAACAAACGACTTTATTAATATAAAATGGATGCTTACGAGCAAAAAAAAACAACCAAACGCGGATAAACAATGACGGACGGGCTCCACGTCACTTCCGGTCACGTTATCCTTACGCGTTGCGTCACATCACGTGACTTCATCAGAGGATTCTGATTGGGTGTGTAAAGTTTCCTTATAACTACTAAAGGTGGAAGTGCATCGGGGGCCATTTTGTAATATACCTGTCTCCAAACACAGTGGCGGCCATTTTAATGGTAGGATAAAGCTTCAAGCGGAAGTAAATCCGCAGATAATTAAAAAATTGTCTACAATCACCACGGTGGCCATTTTAACGGTGGGATGTAAATCAACATAGCGGCTGTGTTTATAGAGGCAGTGATAATGATATATGTGACGGCCAGATAATTTACATCTAGATGCACAAATGATTAGCCACAATGGTGGCAATAATGTGGCAAATTACCCACAGCTCGGAAATATAAATGGTAACTTAAAAATTATAAAGATATACATTTATAAAATAACTGACAAGGTGACTTCTCCAATCTGTCATATTATCCATAAATAATAAATAGGTAGAATGGATAACTAAAATGTATTGCGAGCCAGAAATTACATGTGTCCATACCCAAAATTAACCACATGCCCCCGGTCATTTAAATACCCCACAGTATAAAAACCTCAATCTAAAAATAACAGATACAATAATAGAGTAAAATGAAAGTTATAAGATGTATACATAATGTAAACATCAAAATAAATTTCAATACATTTAAAATTGAAATTTCAATTTTAAATTATTTTGATGTTTACATTATGTATGCATCTTATAACTTTTATTTTACTCTATTTTTGTATCTGTTATTTTTAGATTGAGGTTTTTGTACTGCAGGGTATTTAAATGACCGGGGGCATGTGGTTCATTTTGGGTATGGACACACGTCATTTCTGGCTTGCAATACATTTTAGTTATCCATACTACCTATTTATTATTTATGGATAATATGACAGATTGGAGAAGTCACCTTGTCAGTTATTTTATATATATTTATATCTTTATAATTTTTAAGTTACCATTCATATTTCCGAGCTGATGTAAATTATTTGGCAGCCGCATATATCATTATTACTGCCTCTATAAACACAGCCGTTATGTTGATTTACATCCCACCGTTAAAATGGCCGCCGTGGTGATTGTAGACAATTTTTTAATTGGCTGCGGATTTACTTCCGCTTGAAAATGTATCCTACCATTAAAAAGCCCGCCGCTGTGTTTGGAGACAGGTATTTTCCAAAATGGCCCCCGATGCACTTCCGCCTTTAGTAGTTATAAGGAAACTTTACACACTTAACCAGAATCATCTGATGAACTCAAGTGACGTGACGCAACGCGTAAGAAGCACGTGACCGGAAGTGACGCGGAGCCGGAGTTTCATTGTTTATCCGCATTTGGTTGGTTTTTATGCTTATAAGCATCCATTTTATATTAATAAAGTCGTTTGTTTTAATGTACTTCACAATGGGAGCATATTTGTTTTTTCCTTTGGGCAGCCATTACATTCCACTGTGAGCCTCCATTTTGCTGAAGACCAACACTGCCACCAGGAACATTGGGAGGATACAGTTCCAAAGACATCATCTGCCCAGGAAGCTCGTTTGCAGCTACTTTATGCCCAAGACCTTCATGTTGGAGGTAAGTGCTCTGTGAGCCCACTGATTAAGAAGATCTGCATTTGAAGCATTTTATGGTCTGAAACTATTTGAAGCACTAATTTGGCAGCATTTATATTGGACTTCATTCACTGTTTGGATTCTGTTTTGCTTTTTGTTTTGATACATCGCCACTCTGTTTGTTATCAGCACTATTTGGGAGCTGTTACTACCATCATCATTTAGCTGGCTTTTTATAGCCATTGTTGTCATCCACACTGCTAGTTGCACTGTATTGGTACACTCCTTGCTTACATAGCATTGTGTATATTATATATATATACTTATATTTCTCACGTTTAGTGTGTAGGGGATTGCGCTTATCACTTTTTTCTCTCATGCTTCCTTATATATATTACCCTTTTTCTTCCCTGCTACTTTGGTTAGATACGCAGATTTTTGTTTTAATTTGGTAAGCTATACTGACCAAAATACAAATGCGAATGGTTTAATATAAGTGATATGTTTCTGGCCGAGCAATAGTTATTGACACTGTGATGTGCCAAGGGAGCCAGCAAAATGCTGATGAATAGAATCAACTATTGTCTTCTTCTGTTACACAGGAACTCCAGTGGTAACATCTCTGCATTGCAGTCTCTGGTTTTGCCCGCCTTCATGACCACTATGACATAAAGCTATGGGTCAATGGCTATTACTGTGCATGCTGCATTATATAAGAAGCACACAAATTAGCAATGACCTTCAACATAATATTGATAGCAGGTGGACAGAGCCTAGAATATGTGCAGAGAGCCTGCCTCTGGGATTCCAGAGAGAAGTAACAGGATGATAGGTAGTTTAATGCCAGCATCCAGCCCAAACATTTTTTTGGGTGGACACAATAATCAAAAAACGCTTTTTACTTACCAAAAATATAAAAAAGCATTAATATTGGAGAGTTTATCTTTCCAACTATTACATGTTACTAATTGTGCCATTTTAATGCAGTGTGTATTTGTTTTTCATCGAAACAGTTAACACATATCACAGATGGAACATTCCCTAAGTGTATCATGAAGAGCAGAAGAGTCAATGTGTTTGTTAAATATTTAGCTTGAACGTCTCGATGTCTTGTTTCCTGAATTATAATTTCATTCTTGAATATAAGACCAGTCTCCAAAAAACACAAGTAGCCCTGCAGGCTCTCATGGATCATGCCAGGACACCCCCTGAAGGCAAGATGACATCTGCATTCTCAATGCTATGGAAACAAAACACAATGCTTTAAAGCCTCTTGGAAAATCTACAAGACAGTTAATATGATTTAAGCATATATTTAAATTTTATGAGACTCATTTTCAAGGCTAATAACCCAGTTTACTGTGCACAATATCAGATGCAAATTTTATTACTGACTTGCTAAAAACCAAGATGATATTCATTAGCATATTTCAGTGCATCAACCTTTTTAGCCAAAGGTGTACGATGAGTAACAGTGGGAATTTTTATGTTCACAGTAAATTATTGTAACTGTCTCATTAGATAAACACATTTAAAATCAGGTGATCATTCACTTATATATCAGAAAGTTGTTTGCTGAACTGAGCTAGTCTCATACCACAACATATGGTACATGAAATTCTTAGGCCAATAAAATTTCAAGGTAAAGGGAGCTGGTGTCTTAGAAAAACCGGTTTGTGCACAATGAATGGCTCAATATAATCTGTAATTGCTTGGAAACAATTAGGCAGCAGGCTGTTTTGTACTTAATAGTATTTACATCCTTGTTTTTATTAGCAACAAAATCTGAGTGGAACTTGTGAAGAAGAAATTAATTCGTCCATGGAAAGAGGTAAACTTTTAGCTAGACTGTAGCAGATTGCTTGAATATTACAAAGATAGATCCTAAGGCCTTGTACACACGACCGTTTTCCTCGACAGAATACATCAAGAAACATGGTGGCAGAGCTTTTTTGCAGAGGAAAACGGTCGTGTGTATGTTTTTCATCGAGGAAACTGTCGAGGAACTCGACGAGAAAACAAGAGAACAAGTTCTCTTTTTCCTCGACGGGAGTCTCAATTTCATCATCGTGTTCCACGTTCGTGTGTATGCTAAGAAACCAGCGCATGCTCAGAATAAAGTTTGAGACGGGAGCGCACCTTACGTAAAAGTAGGGTTTGTAATGGAGATAGCACATTTGTCACGCTGTAACAGTCTGAAAAGTGCAAATCGTCTCTTACCAAACTTTTACTTAACACGCAGTAACATGAGATTAGCAAAAGCAGCCCCAAGGGTTGTGCCAGTGGAATCGAACTTCCCCTGCCATTGTATGTGTTGTACGTCACCGCGTTTGAGAACGAGGGGATTTGGTCTTGACCGTGTGTACGCAAAGCAAGCTTGTCAAGTTTCTCGACAAGCCTTACAAAGAACTCGTCGAGGAAAACGATGTTTCATTTACGACGAGTTCCTCGGTCGTGTGTACGAGGCCTAAGAATGGCCAACTCAACTGGAAGTGAATCTAGCTGTATAAAGACAACAGAGTTTGCTTATAAAGATGCCACACACTGAACCAGGTTTTTAACTATTTGGTTCTCCATTTTCTGGACTACAATTGTCTAGTGTCTTTCAATATATTCATAAAAACAGTAAATAATCAGCTAGCAAGCTTGAAAAGTGGTGAACTACCATTCGGCGGGCTTCTGTCGAAGGAAAAGTGTTGTAGGCTTAAGAGATGTGTAGGTTCTGGTGAGCTTAGTAGATTTTTTTTTTAAAAAGCTGGATGCATTCCTAAATTTAAAAAAAATAAAAGGTTCCACAAATTCCAAAATAAATAAATTAAGTGTACCAAAATGTCAAATAAATGACCAAGGTGTTACCTCTTAAAAACAGTGGCCCAGATTCAGGTAGATTTGCCCATTTCTTACACATGCGCAGCGCAGCTCAATTGCCCTGCGCCGGCGCAATCGTACGAGATTGCCACCTGATTCAGGATGCCTTTGTGTGTAAATTTGCGTAAGGTAAATTTGAGGGCGCAAGCCTGCGCAAGTGAAAGTGGGTGTGCCCCTATGCAAATGTTGGTCTGCCCGTTCAGCAGTTGCTTGCGCCCGGCGCATCCTCGACGGCGCATGCGCAGATTGAACGCTTCCATGTGCACATGCGTGCAACTGTGCCTGTCCTACTTCCTGGGCTACGCCGGCACACCTGCTTGCACTGAGCAAATAAATAGGGGCAGACATGCGCAGGTCCTGTTCAAAATTACATCCTGCTTTTTTCACCCCCCCTGAGCAAGGTAATTTTGCCCCTTCTTTGCAATGGCACCTCCTCAGAGGGAAAAAAAGAGGAAAGCTAACTTTAATTCCTCTGAGATGGAGATTATGCTGGCGGCACTCACTAGACATACTGCTGCCCTGTATGGTGCCCAGCGCAAACACACCACCATAGCCCAAAGGAGGGCAATCTATGATGCCATAACGCTGGACATCAATGCGCTCGGGAATGAGGAGAGGACCTGGGACGAGATCCAAAAAAAATTAAATGATATGCGGCGTAGGGTCCGGGATAAACTGGTAATAATCCGCAAACATACCAGGGGCACAGGAGGAGGACCAGCCTGCCCATTGCGATTGAATGCGGAGGAGGAGGTGATCGCCCAAAGTTTATCGATGGAGCAGGTGGAGGGAGTCCCAGGCTATGACTCCACTGTTGGTGACTTGGGGACAGGTAAGTGTGTTTTATCTCATATTTGCTGTGTATCATGGGAGGGGGTAGAAGGGAACATGGGAGGGGGTAGAAGGGAACATGGAAGGGGGTAGAAGGGAACATGTGACAAGTGTGTGGCTCCAGCAACATGTGTTTTTTTGTGTCATCTACAGATGTTGAGGATGAAGCTGGGCCGTCGTCGGCTGCAGGGCGACCCACGCCATCCCCACAACATCATGGGGTCCAGTCAACCCCCATGCAGATCCTGGCCATGTTGGTGGAGGAGAAGAGCACCCATAGGCCATCTATGGAGGAGGAAGTGTTGGAGGAGTCGATTGACCTCCAACAGGAGGACTCTATATACCTCCAGGAGGATCCCACCATCTCTGACCAACCCACCACCCCCCCCGACCATCACGTCCTCCCCCTCCAGGGCAAGCCCCTCCAGTGTCCCTCCCACCATTGTTGCCCCCTCCAGTGACCCTCCCACCATTGTCGCCCCCTCCAGTCTGGCCCCCTCCCCTTCTTCTCCCTCAGTCCGTGCCCCAGCCTCTCCTCCCAGGAAGGCTCTCTCAAAAACGAGGGGTGTCCCCTCAGGCCTCCGAGAAGGGCTGCAGGAGGAACAGGGCCGGCAGACCCGTCATATAAGGGCCATGGTGGGAGATTTGAGGTGGGTGGCGGACAGCCTGGCATCCTCCTCCTCCTCAGTGCAACAGGCCCTCACCCTGCATGCAGAGCTGGTGAAAAGAGACACCAGAGCCTGGATGAAGTCAGCTCCAATTGTCTTGCCATGGTCACCTGCATGGTGGAGCAGCAGGGCGCCACCGCTTTGCTGACAGCGGAGGTGAGCAGGTTGGCAGGGGCGGTTGAGGCCAACACTGCCGCTGTGCGGGAGGAGGGGAGACTTACCCACCGGCAACAGCAGCACAACACCACCCGGCAGCTGCGGGTGCTGGCACAAACCAATTGTGTGCTCACCCGCCTGGCCAACGCCATGGAGGGCAGGCAGGCACCAACTGCCAGGAGTGAGGAAGTAGGGGATGCTGCTCCTCCCCCCCCTTCATCCCCACCCCATGCTCCATCCCCACCCCATGCTCCATCCCCACCCCAGGCTCCATCCTCAGCCCAGGGTCCACCACGCCGACTGAGGAGCCAGAGCCGGGGCACCCTTGGCATCAGGATGTCAAAAATAAAAATAAAATAATTTGCATGCGTTTTTTTTTTTCTAATGATGTGTGCTCAGATTATGAGCTTTTTATATTTAGTTGTCTTATGCTCATATTATGAGCTTTTTTTAATTTGTATAATGCTCAGATTATGAGCTTTTTTTTATTTATTTTATGCTCAAAGTTTGAGCTTTAATTTTATTTTGTAGTCCCTACACACGGTGAGGAGTGTATACTACAGTGTGCCTAGTGTGTGAATGGGGGGGGGGGGATGTCACTCCTGCTGGAAAAGGGGTGTCACCCTCTGCCATGTGAAAGGTGTATGAATGGACAACAACATAATTGGAGCCTTGGCACGGCGTTGCTGCTCCCTAATACCATGCGGTATCCTTGGGTCTAATCCAATTTTGGGTGCATGTGGGGTGTGTGTGCTAGGGACCACAGTGGTGTGCACGCGTGCATTCTACTTGTGACATGATTAATGTGTGTTTAACGTGCAAAGATACGTTCCACGAGACCACTCCTGATTGCTCTTCCCTCAGTAGACCCGGTAGAGTTTCTTGGGGGGGGGTTGTGTGGTTAGGGGGTCAGGTCATCACGTATGTCAATCTGCAGGCCCTTTCTCTCTGCAAAGTTGTGCAGAATACAACATGCCCCGATGATCTTGCATACAAAGTTTGGGGAATACAACAGGGTACCCCCAGACTTATCCAGGCATCGGAAACGTGACTTCAGGATGCCAAATGTGCGTTCCACCACTGCACAGGTACGTGCGTGTGCCTCATTGTATCTTTCCTCTCCCGGGGTTTGGGGGTTCCGGAATGGGGTCATAAGATGGGGTCCCAGTGCAGGGAAAAGACAGGAGAATGTTAGTCGTGCATGTGCCCCTCGTGATGTCTGCATCATGGGGGGGACAGTCATACCTGACACCCATGTCACTCACCAACCAGCCAGCTGTCCCTATACATGTTCTGTTCAAATTCGGTGGGGATGCTGCTTTGAGGGAATATAAAGCTGTCATGACAGGATCCTGGGTGTTTGGCACGGACGTGCCATATGAGGCCATGGGCATCCACTATCACCTGGACATTGATTGAATGCCAATGCTTCCTATTGCAGTATATATGCTCTATGTCACGGGGGGGGCCGTAGTGCCACATGGGTGCAATCAATGGCCCCCACAGTGCGTGGGAATCTGGCAATTTGATAGAAATCTGTCACTGCCTTCTGCCGCAGATCCTCCTGGGTGGGTTTGATGAAGTGGTGGGACATGCGTCTCAGGATTGCGGGGACAACCTGGTGCACACATCTGCTCATGGAGGATTGTGACATCCCAGCCACAATTCCACCTGTGCGTTGAAAAGATCCACTTGCCAGGAAATGCAGGGTTGCCACTACCTTGACCAGTGGCTCCACTGCATGTGCACGATGTGTCTGGCTGGTGATGTCATCATGCAGGATTGTGGCTAATTCCAGGATGACTTCAGGGCTGAATCTAAACATGCAAAACACCTCCGAATCCCCCATGTCAAAGATGTTCCTGCGCACTCGGTATATCCTCTCCCGTGGCCTCCTACGAGTCGGTTCACTCAGTAGTATTGCTAGAACCATGGCTGCCCCTGGCATGTTGGCACACAGATGTGAGGTCCAGAAAGTGTGGGTGCTCTGCTTGCTCAGCTCGTCCGTATTGGTGCTGCTGTAGTTGTTCTCCAGCTGACCTGTGGACGTCTGTTGCCAAGTTGCCCCTGCTTTTATAATGTGCAAGTTTTCCCTGGCCGAACAGCTTGCGCGCTTTGTGCGCAAACTGCGCCTCAAACGCGCAGGTTTTTGATTCAGCGTTAGTTCCTCATTTGCATATCAGTGAATATGGCCGAGTTGGGCCTTATGGGGGTAGGGAGGTGGGAGGAGATGAAAGGTGAGGGGGAGGAGGATTTAATAGGGTTTTTTTTCTCTCCTTGTTTATTTCTATAGAGGCAAAACCAGTTTTGCCTCTATAGAAATACCGAGTATGTAACATGATAATTAATATCAATTAGGACTAAGATAAGAAGAAAAAACAAAAGAAAAAACATATATATAACTGTGGTGTTGTGTACTATGAATCCTTATTTGATATGATTGTATAATGTTTTGATATATGAAAAAATGTAAATAAAGAATAAAAAAAAAAAGTCCACTGTAAACTCTTATTTCATACAAATCCAGGAAAATTAAGTGTCAGCACACCAAGTGAACCAATCCTTCACCCCCACCAACAGTAAACTGCATTCTTTAACAAATAGCTAGACCATTTTGTCATATAGAGGTCAACTGCATTTATCCAGCATACGTGGATACAGGACCAGATATAGCCTGTCTGATGTGGGGGTGCAGTAAAAACTGTCAGGAGAGCAGAGCATGGGAGGTCAACAGGGGAGTGTACAGGTGGTCAGCAGGGCAGAGGATATGGTCAGCAGTTTGTAGAGAAGTGTACAGAGGCTATTGGTTTTTAGGGCAGTTTCCAGGGGTCAGCAGGTAAAAGGACAGGGTGCAGCAGGACAGTGTACAGGGGGTTAGCAGGGCAAAGGATGGAACGTCAGCAGGGCATTGCACAGAAATTGGTGGGGCAGTGTACAGGAGGTCAGTAGGCTAGAGGATCGGGTCAGCAGTGCTGAGGATAGGGGTCAGCAAGGTGGAGGACAGGTTTCACTGCTGGCAGGGCAGAGGACAGGGGTCACAGCTGAAAGGGTAGAGGACAGGGGGCACCGCTGAAGAGGCAGAGTACATGGATTACTGCTAGAGAGGCAGAGAACTGACTCACCACTGGCAGGGCAGAGGGCAGAATTCTCCACTGGAAAGGCAGCGAGGCAGAGGACAGGGATCACCACTTGAGAAGCAGTAAGGCAGAGGACAGGGATCACAACTGGCAGGGCAGAGGACAGGGATTACCACTGGCAAGACAGGGTTTACAGCTGGAGAGGGAGAAGACAGGTATCACCTCTGGAGAGGCAGAGGACAGGGATCACTGCTGGCAGGGCAGAGAAAAGAGATCACCACTGGAGAGAGAGAGGACAGGGATCACTGCTGGCAGAGCAGAGAAAAGAGATCACAATTAGAGAGAGAGAGGTCAGGGGTAACCACTGGTGAGGATGAGAACAGGGATCACCACTGGCAGGGCAGGTGACAGGGACCACCGCTGGAGAGGGAGAGGAGAGGAATCACTGCTGGAGAGGGAGAGGGCAGAGATCACCACTGGAGAGGCAAAGGACAGGGATCTCCGCTGGAGAGGGATAGGAGAGGGATCACCGCTGGAGAGGACAGGGATCCCTGCTGGAGAGGCAGAGAACAGGGATCACCCCTTGAGAAGCAAATGACAGGGATCACTGCTGGCAGAGCAGAGAAAATAGATCACCACTAGAGAGAGAGGACAGGGATCACCGCTGGCAGAGCAGAGAAAAGAGATTACCACTGGAGAGAGGACAGGGATCACCACTGGCAGGGCAGATGACAGGGACCACTGCTGGAGAGGGAGAGGAGAGGAATCACTGCTGGAGAGGGAGAGGACAGAGATCACCACTATTGAATTGAAAGCTGTCATGTTCCCCGCGCTTTAAACAACCAGTCGGCGGTAGCGGCTCCTCTCCTTGCTGCTCCTTGCGGCTCCTCCCTGAACAACCAGGCTGCAGCGGCTCTGGCTCCGGCTCTGGCTCCTCTACTCCTCTCACTCAGCACAGGTAGGCTGATATGGGGACACTGGCTGCAATGGGGACACTGGCTGCAATGGGGACACTGGCTGCTATGGGGACACTGGCTGCTATTGGGACATTTTGCTGCAATGGGGACACTGACTGCAATGGGGACACTGACTGCAATGGGGACACTGACTGCAATGGGGACACTGACTGCAATGGGGACACTGACTGCACTGGGGACACGTGGCTGCACTGGGTACACGTGGCTGCACTGGGGACAGATGGCTGCATTGGGGACAGGTGGCTGCACTGGGGACACTGGCTGCACTGGGGACACTGGCTGCACTGGGGACACTGGCTGCACTGGGGACACTGGCTGCACTGGGGACACTGGCTGCAATGGGGACACTGGCTGCAATGGGTTAACGTGGCTGCATTGCAGACAGGTGGCTGCACTGGGGACACGTGCTGCATTGGTGGACATGGGCAGGCTGCATTTTTGGGCACGGACAACTAGTTGTTAATATACATTTTTATAACTTAATTTTGCATAAAACATTTAAGTGTCATTTCATGAGATAATTTATGAGGGCGTGTCTGGGGGGCAGGACATGGTAGGGGTTGGGCGGGGCAACTGGTGGCGAGTACGCCTTGAGGCCTGGCTAGTAGCTCAGGACTTGAAATTTTGAGCCCTGGATTACAGTACTGTATGTAAAAAATACACACCCCCTTTGTCCCTAGTGGTCTGCCCAGTGTCCTACATGTACTTTTATGAAATAAAAACTGTTCTTTCTGCCTGCAAACTGTAGATTGTCCATAGCAACCAAAAGTGTCCCTTTATGTCAAAAGTGGTTTTAGAGCAGCTAGAAAACAGCGATAATAAATTAGAATCACTTTACCAGATTACCACTGGAGAGAGGACAGGGATCACCACTGGCAGGGCAGATGACAGGGACCACTGCTGGAGAGGGAGAGGAGAGGAATCACTGCTGGAGAGGGAGAGGACAGAGATCACCACTATTGAATTGAAAGCTGTCATGTTCCCCGCGCTTTAAACAACCAGTCGGCGGCAGCGGCTCCTCTCCTTGCTGCTCCTTGCGGCTCCTCCCTGAACAACCAGGCTGCAGCGGCTCTGGCTCCGGCTCTGGCTCCTCTACTCCTCTCACTTAGCACAGGTAGGCTGATATGGGGACACTGGCTGCAATGGGGACACTGGCTGCAATGGGGACACTGGCTGCTATGGGGACACTGGCTGCTATGGGGACATTTTGCTGCAATGGGGACACTGACTGCAATGGGGACACTGACTGCAATGGGGACACTGACTGCAATGGGGACACTGACTGCACTGGGGACACTGACTGCACTGGGGACACTGACTGCACTGGGGACACGTGGCTGCACTGGGTACACGTGGCTGCACTGGGGACAGATGGCTGCATTGGGGACAGGTGGCTGCACTGGGGACACTGGCTGCACTGGGGACACTGGCTGCACTGGGGACACTGGCTGCAATGGGGACACTGGCTGCAATGGGTTAACGTGGCTGCATTGCAGACAGGTGGCTGCACTGGGGACACGTGCTGCATTGGTGGACATGGGCAGGCTGCATTTTTGGGCACGGATAACTTGTTGTTAATATACATTTTTATAACTAAATTTTGCATAAAACATTTAAGTGTCATTTCATGAGATAATTTATGAGGGCGTGTCTGGGGGGCAGGACATGGTAGGGGTTGGGCGGGGCAACTGGTGGCGAGTACGCCTTGAGGCCTGGCTAGTAGCTCAGGACTTGAAATTTTGAGCCCTGGATTACAGTACTGTATGTAAAAAATACACACCCCCTTTGTCCCTAGTGGTCTGCCCAGTGTCCTACATGTACTTTTATGAAATAAAAACTGTTCTTTCTGCCTGCAAACTGTAGATTGTCCATAGCAACCAAAAGTGTCCCTTTATGTCAAAAGTGGTTTTAGAGCAGCTAGAAAACAGCGATAATAAATTAGAATCACTTGCAGAATTGAGCGATAGCGATTTGTGGGGAAATTCGTCATAAAAAAATAAAAGTAATGACATCGACAATTCTGCAACTGAGCAAATTTCAGTGATTTTGAGTTGATTACATTATTGAATAATTGTTATTATAATTACATTATTATTTGTTATAATTATTTATAGTTATTTATTATATTATAATTTATTGTTTTGGTTTTCAAACTTTATCATACCCGGAATGTCTACTAGACTCTGGTTTGGACAGATTTAAGTGAGTTATTCCTAAGAATTACAGGCCTACAATTTAAAATGCCAAATTTCCATGCAAAATAAATGTACCGCTTTCAGCACCTAAAATCTGAAATAATCATACCGCCAGGGAGGTTAAACTTTCCCTAATTAGTAACTTATAAAAAAACTTCCACTCTCTACCTGGCTTCAAAATCATATCAGAAATACAATCAATGATAGAACAACCCCCCCCCCCCCATTAAAATAATGACAAGCCATGCAAACCTGACACTTTTTTTCCTCATTAAAGACAAAAAGTTGGAACAAAGACTGCTTTAGAAGGAATGTGTCTGGAAACAGTCCTAATGTGGCATGTTTTCTTCCGATCCCATGAAATGTTAGTAAATCCCCTGAACTCCATCTACACATTTGTATGACAATGGGTGAAAACGGAAAAACGCTGCTAATAGCCTAAAGTAGTGTGCATGGACACATACTGTAGGATAAAAAATGCTAATCGCAGAAAGCACCCTCATTGCTAACAGAGGACAGAATTAGAAATAGACTTGGGAAACTTAACATTAATAAATCACCAGGACCAAACGGCTTGCACCCGAGGGTACATAGGCAACTCAGTCAAGTAATTGCCAGACCATTGTTCCTAATTTTTACTGACAGTCTACTGACTGGAATGGTGTCAGCTGATTGGAGAAAAGCCAATGTAGCACCAATATTTAAAAAAGGGCCAACATACATCCCTGGGAATTACAGACCAGTTAGCCTAGCATCAATAGTATGAAAGCTCTTGGGGGGGGTGATAAGGGACTATATACAAGATTTTAGTAATCATTGGCAGTAATCAGCATGGATTCATGAAGAACCGTTCTTGCCAAACCAATCTATTAACCTTCTATGAGGAGGTGAGCTGCCATCTAGATAAAGGGAGGCCCGTAGATGTGGTGTATCTGGATTTTGCAAAAGCATTTGTCACAGTTTCCCTATAAACGTTTACTGCACAAAGTGAGGTCCATTGGCTTGGACCATAGGGTGAGTACATGGATTGAAAACTGGCTGCAAGGGCGAGTTCAGAGGGTGGTGATAAATGTGGAGTACTCTGAATGGTCTGGTGTGGGAAGTGGGATCCCCCAGGGTTCTGTGCTGGGACCAATCCTTAATTTGTTCATAAACGACCTGGAGGATGGGGTAAACAGTTCAATCTCTGTATTTGCAGACAATACTAAGCTAAGCAGGGCAATAACTTCTCCGCAGGATGTGGAAGCCTTGCAAGAAGATCTGAACAAATTAATGGGGTGGGCAACTACATGGCAAATGAGGTTCACTTTAGAAAAATGTAAAATAAAGCATTTGGGTGGCAAAAATCAGAATGCAATCTACTCATTAGGGGGAGAAATCTAGGATGGAAAAGGACCTGGGGGTCCTAGTAGATGATAGGCTCATAAATGGCATGCAATGCCAAGCTGCTGCAAACAAAGCAAACAGAATATTGGCATGCATTAAAAAGGGGATTAACTCCAGAGATAAAATGATAATTCATTTGGACAAAGGTTCGATTAACGTATCTGCTCAGGAAAATAGGTATAAGATATACTCACGTTGGTACAGAACCCCTAGCAAGCTACACAAATGTTATCCAACAGTCTCTTCTACCTGCTGGAGATGCAATGAGGCAGAGGGTACACTCTTTCATACTTGGTGGAGCTGTCCGAAAATCCAGTTGTTTTGGAATTCTGTACATTCACTCATTACCCACATTACTTCATTCACTCCTGATTTCACCCCTGAGCAATACCTTCTACATCATACATCCTTGCCACAGTCAACCTACCGGAAATCCCTATTGCTGCACCTAATTAACGCAGCTTCCCAATGCATCCCGTTACACTGGAAAGACTCTCTTCCACCCACTATACAGGAATGGCATGTCAGAGTTAACAAGATCGAATTAATGGAAAGACTAATCCATCAGGCCAGAGATACAACGGACAGATTCAGACTCACCTGGGGTGGCTGGATACACTACAAAGACTCCCTTCCTGATGACTTTCTAACAGCTCCCTCTGACCACCATGACTGATCTCTCATGACAGCTTTCCTCATCCTGGACTCTCTACATTACTGGTTCCCCTTCCTTTCCCCTTGGTTTTACCCTCCCCCCCTCCTTTCTATACCACATACTCCTAAGTACTATCGCGAGGTTCGAATATATACATCTTTTCAGTTTGTCACACACCTGGAGGGGTGATACCCTCTTTCTCCTGCACCTCCCTGGTGTGTAAAAATCACTACATATCATATGAGTTACCCATAAGTTCTGTATTTCCTATGTTCTATACTGGTCTATCGAATTTACCTATCTATACTGACTAAATGTCTTCTTATCCTACTTAGTTATGCACTTATTAAATATTCCCCCCTCTTGGTTCACAGTATTGCTCCCCTTGGGGGTGAATTGAGAGGGGGGACTAGCCTATTGGTCGTTCTAAAGGCTGTTATATTGCACTTTAGCCCTTTCTACATATGTAGTGATAACAGTTTATATCATACCATGGACTTTCCCTGATTCAGGTACAAATGCGACTTTCCCGTTGGAGGTGCTATTACCTATTTCACAGTTGGCTTTTTGCACATTCCAATTTATGTTTATTAGCAACATTAAGATTAAGTAATAACCGTCCATTTTACCGTACTGCGATACGGTCTATATTACAGTACTGTATATGCTTTCTGCTACTGCAAAAATTTATAGAATGTACTGCATATCCTGTTATACTGTTTTATCTCTTGAATAAACTATTATTCTGGAAAAAAAAAAAAAAATGATAATTCTCCCACTCTACAAAACTTTGGCCTGGCCGCACCTGGAGTATGCTGTCCAGTTCTGGGCACCAGTCCTCAGGAAGGATGTACTGGAAATGGAGCGAGTACAAAGAATTACATGAAGTACAAAGAAGGGCATGAGAAAAGGCATGAGAAAAGGTTGCGAGCACTGCGTCCATTCATTGTTTGTAAACTCGTGGTCTCCTCCTGGTCCCTTTCGTGATAGGCGTTTCTCAGCAGACACAGTTCCGCCTATCACGGACGTTCTCGCATCCTCGGACTCAGTTTCCCAGCAGACACTGTGTTCAGTGTTCCGCCAATCACGGACGTCCTCTTGTCCGAGGATGAAAAGGCGTCCGTGATTGGCAGATTACTGAACACAGTGTCTGCTGGGAAACCCGAGGATGAGAGAATGTTTGTGATAGGCGTTTCTCAGCAGACACAGTTCCGCCTATCACGGACGTTCTCGCATCCTCGGACTCAGTTTCCCAGCAGACACTGTGTTCAGTGTTCCGCCAATCACGGACGTCCTCTTGTCCGAGGATGAAAAGGCATCCGTGATTGGCGGAACACTGAACACAGTGTCTGCTGGGATGGGTGAGGAGGAGAGAACGTTCGTGATAGGCGTTTCCCAGCAGACACTGTTCCACCTATCGCGGAAGGGACCAGGAGGAGACCGTGAGTTTCAAACGATGGACCCGCAGCCTCTCAATAACTTCAGGTACACTGACTCGAGTATAAGACGAGGGAGGTATTTTCAGCCCTAAAAAAAGGGCTGAAAAACTCAGCTTATATTCGAGTATAAATGAAAAAGCTTTTCAGCAGGGACTACGCTGTGCTGCCCGATAGAATACTGGGGGCCGGCCCATGGTTGAGTCTGAGCCATCTGGAAGGGTGCTCCTGGTGAGGATGGGTGCTGCGCTTGGTCTTGGTCTTTTTGCCGAGTTCTAGTCTGGCCTTCTGGCTGGCTGGTGTAAGTGCTATCTCTGTCAGCGATCTGGTTGGAGGAGCCGGTAATGCCCTGGGGTACGACGGGGTAGGACCGTGCAAATCCGCCGGGTTGGCTGGCAGGGGTGGAGGGCTGCACTGGCCGGTCGGGGGGTCGGATATGGAACGAAAAGCCTATGGTGCATGTGCCCCTGGAGTGGCAGTCCAGGGGTATCTGAAGATCACTGTGTGTGAGGGACACATTGATTTAAGATACCACGGTCACTGCACCAGATACACGCTTTTTTTAGCACCTGCCTCCTGGGCCGGGCCTTTTGGCTAGGACCGGAGGAATTTTTTATTCCTGGCCGGAGGGCCTGGTCATTGTTTCACCACAATGGCCACTTCTTTCACTCTCCTCTCCACTATCCCTTCCCCCACTTTATTTTATTTAAGCCTGTGTTTGTCACTTTTTTGTCTTTTTTTGTTGTGCACGTTTTGTGTCACTGTGTGATTAGTAGGGTACGGGTCCTCGGGCCAGCCCTGAACGTCTTGGGAGTGGGTGGACATGGCCTTCTGGCTTAGTTCACCTGCTCTCATGGGGTCTCCCTTCGGGGGAGCCCCACCTAGTACTGGGAGGGTTCTGTTTCGGCAGTCCCTCCGAGGAAGTTGGGTCCGTGTCGGCTTCGGTTGCTCGGACCACAGTACCTCAGTCCCCGTCTGGAGCCTAACGCCCTGGGGGATCAGGGTTTGGGTCCCTCTTCACAGGAGGACCACTTGACGTTGCACCCGTCTGCACGTTTTTGTGAACACTCTTTATGTGTGTGCACATTTTTTCTGCACCGGGTGGAGTTTTTTGGGTGTGTTCACACGCCATAGGCTTTTCAAAAAAAAAAAAAAAAATTAAAAAGCTTTTGCTCTACTGGTGGGTAAAAGAATGTGAATGAGGTGAATAATAATGTGTTCTAAAGCTGCAGTATCTGAATAGTGTTCACTGTACACAATAATAGGAATAAACCAAAAATGCTGATGAGTGCTAAAGAAAATCTCTGTGAGGGATCCCATACAAACACAAAATATAAATGTATAGGGTGACACAAAATACAATAAAATGATGAACCGTTGAGTGACGTGAAGTCACTGTAGGAGTGTCTGTGTAAAAAGAACAACATTTAAAAGAGGTGAACTGTCCTAAATGCAGAGATATCCTCCTATGGGGTATGTAGTTCCCAAAAAGATGGAATCAGCTTCTCCCCTGGAGTTAACCACGTGATGAAGGATGTGATTACACAACTTAATCCATGCCCAGTCTCCCAGAACTCTCACCTTGGTAACACAATGAAGTGCATGTAGCATGAATGTAAAAAGCCTCAAACGATAGTGTTTCATTTTTCTCTCCAACTCCTCTCCAATGGTGCATGCAATGTGGCAGCCCGCCTGTAGTGGTCCCACTGGTCCCAGGGGTTCCTATTTACCTATTAGAGTGCTCCATGTACCATACAGCATAGGGAGGAAGAGGAGAAAAATATGCCTCCGATAGTGAAATACTGTATAGAACCATGGTGCTTTATTAATAAAATGTGTGGACTCTTACATATAAAATATTAAAATCAGCGAAATGTAAACAAGACGCTGCATATGCAGCGCCGTCTTACGTCTCCTCCGGCTACTTCCGGTCTGCGTCAGTCTCACGTGATATGGTAATTATACTACCAGGAAGGCTACTGGCTGTGTGTTGAGTTATTTGAGGGGACAGCAAATTTACACAGGTATACAAGCTGTACACTCACTACTTTACATTGTAGCAAAGTGTCATTTCTTTAGTGTTGTCACATGAAAAGATATAATAAAATATTTACAAAAATGTGAGGGTGTACTCACTTTTATGAAATAGTGTATTTATAGTATTAAAAGGCGCAAAAAGGTTGGGACTTTAGATGAGGCATATGATAGACACTCCCATAGGCCTCCATCCCTGTAAATGGATAAAAAAAAGGGGGGAGGGTTGGGACTTTAAATGAGATGCGTTTTTAGCAGTATGCGATTAAATATATGTATGGAATATAAAAAATGTTTCCATAATAGCCAGGCTCAAAGTTACCAACCAAAAGAGCACTAAACCAAATTAATTTAGGTTTAGTTGCATGTATTTTCAAATACCTGTGTAAGCTGAAGGCCAACGTCAAGGCACTCCATGTACTGCAGTCCTAACTGTGAATTTTAACATCTCCTAAAAAGGAGCACAGGCATGCTAATCAATAGATAGGGGGCAGGTGATCACCTAAACCCGCCCCTAGCTATAGTTGGTCTGGCAAAAAAGAGCACTGGAAAAAGAAATGCAGGAGTGGAACCAAACATGTCTACCAAACTAAAATACCACCAAACTAAAGGCGGACCACATCAAACTGGGTCAGCTAGTCAAAAAATGACAATGCATAATTAACTGTCGTTGGTAGATCGGTGGAGGTACTCTGTTCCACTCCTGAAATGCATCTCCATCCCTGGATAGTGTTAAAAGGGGGGATAAGGTTGGGACTTTAGATGAGGCATATGATAGACACTACCATAGGCCTCCATCCCTGTAAATGGATAAAAAAAAAGGGGGGGGGAGGGTTGGGACTTTAAATGAGATGCGTTTTTAGCAGTATGAGATTAAATATATACTGTATTTATTGGTGTATAACACTCACTTTTTTACCCTGAAAATGGAGTGTAAACTGGTCCTGCGTGTTATATGCAGGGGGCTGTGGAAAGTTTTTTCCTAAAACTTCCCTCTTAAAGTTAGGGTGCTTGTTATACGCCGATAAATACAGTATATGGAATATAAAAAATGTTTTCATAATAGACAGGCTCAAAGTTACCAACCAAAAGAGCACTAAACCAAATTAATCTGTCTAGCTGTATGTAATTAAAAACAGAGGTTTAGTTGCATGTATTTGCAAATACCTGTGTAAGCTGCAGGCCAACGTCAAGGCACTCTGTGTACTGCAGTCCTAACTGTGAATTTTAAAGTCTCCTAAAAAGGAGCACAGGCATGCTAATCAATAGATAGGGGGCAGGTGATCACCTAAACCCACCCCTACCTATAGTTGGTCTGGCAAAAAAGAGCACTGGAAAAACAAAAGAAATGCAGGAGTGGAACCAAACATGCCTACCAAACCAAATACCACCAAACTAAAGGCGGACCACATCAAACTGGGTCAGATAGTCAATTTAATTACATTCAGCTAGACAGATTAATTTGGTTTAGTGCTCTTTTGGTTGGTAAATTTGAGCCTGGCTATTATGGAAACATTTTTTATATTCCATATTTATATTTAATCGCATACTGCTAAAAACGCATCTCATTTAAAGTCCCAACCCTCCCCCCCCCCCTTTTTTTTTGTGTGTATTTATAGTATTGTCTCCTGTGATATATCAAAGTACACATGCAGAAGTCATGAGACAAATGACTACTTGGATGCCCACTAAAAAGGCAACAGAATCTGTAAGATAGAAAGTTTGAGCTAAGTACCATGATGATACAGTCCCATGGCTCATGCGCAAGAGTTGCATCCGCACTATCCATCCCATGGCCAAATAATGAAGGTGCTGGTCCTGGAAGAAGCATCAAAGAAGATGGCAGGTGTGGAGACAGAGAGCACACAGCCAGCATCATTATGGAATAGAAGTGGTAAAATTGACACAATGTGCAAGTATGTACGTGAGTTTTTGGCTGAGCCAAAGCTGATCAAATTTTTGCAGCAATTGGCTCATCTCTTACATTCAGTAACATCTGTTCTTCTGTGGGAGATGTTACTCAAAACAGAATTCAACGTACTTATAATTACTAGAGCCAAATGTAGCAGTGTTCACTTTGCGTGACATTCACCAAACAGTTCCCAGGTACTGAAAGTTAATAAAAACTACACTGAAGTCAATGGGTGCTAAATCTTTAAAATCAACTTTGACTTTTTCAAAGCTAATACTGCTCATGCTAATGCTGTCAAATGAATTGTCTGGAGGAGCTGGGCACTGCCAGGGGGGACATGTACAATCGCATAAAAAATTCTTTCAAAACTACCGTTGTTTGAATTTTTTTTATTTCCAAACTGTCACTTTTGATGTAGTACATTGATTGGTACATGCTACAGCAAGAATCTGAGCATGCAGCCTGGCCAGTAAACGTGGTGGCGGTGTACAAATGTTTACACCCCCCCTCCAGAACCATAGAAACCCAAATGCCGTCAACATGGGGAGGGTACCCTCCTGGGAAAGCACCTTGTCCCCATGTTGATGAGGTTTATCTGAAACCTGGAAGCCTCCTTCAAAAATTAAGGGAAACCAGCCTCCCACATAAATGAGTAAGGAGTCCCTTTACTAAAAAACGAAAAAGTTCCACTATGTAAATCTATTATCAATCACATTATCCAGCAATGCAGATCCTTGTCAACGCCCACCAGAAAAAAAAAAACACGCCAACATAACTGATCACGATGGGAGACTCATGCCCAGTCATAGGTCCTTAGCTGACAGTGTTGTAAACAAAGGGGCTAGGATGGTGGCTGATGTCATTAACCAAATCTGGTCATGGTCATAATTGTATTTGCAAATACTGTAGACATACTGCCAAACAGAGCTCCCATCTTCAGACATATATAGCAACGAATAAGGTACCGTTCACATTTGAGCATAGTAGAAACGTGCACAGAAACACACATTTCTGAGCTCATTTCTGTATTGCTGCAAAAACATGCCAAAAAGCAGAACACATGTTTGGGTGCCATTCAATCTTAATGATAACCCGGAACACGCAAAAAGGCGCTGTTCAAAAATGTACAATAGAAAATGGTGCAGGAGCTACTTTGGCATGTTTTTGGAGCATAGTAAAGACAACAGGTTGCCCTACACTGCCACACTAAAGCCACGTAAAAAAAAAAAAAAAATCACTCAAGAAAAAAAGTGCAGTGTCTCTATGCTTAGGTGTGAATGTAGGCCTCAATTGAGACCGTGAGGTAGTCCATTCCTCATTAGAGGAGCAGACACACCAAAAACCCAGCAAAGCACAATGGCAGCTGAAGACCTGCTGTATAGCTCTGCACCAAATCCAGCAAGCAAAACAATAGCAACCACTTAATTTGTTACTAGCAATTTAAAGTAAGGTGCACATTGAGAGGGGTATTTTACAGAATAATAGAAGACAAAAATGTCTCAGCAGTCAGCTGGTAAAAACCTGGCAGAGGTTTTTATCCCCTTCCACACGCTATCCAAAATAGTTTTGTCTTTTACATTTTTAGTGTCAGCTATTACACCTGTGGCTATCTTTAACCTTGACATCCAACTAGAAAAAAAAACTATCTTTACCAATGATACACCACTGTGCTGTGTATGATATGACAATGAAAGTTGTTGGTTAATGTTAACAGTCAATGTAAATGATCAATAATAAAAAAAAAAAAAAAAAATTGTATATCTTACAAAAAACACAAACATTACGAGCTTGTTTCCACTGATGTGTTGAGCTAAGTTGATCTGCATCGAACAACGCAGGGTAAACGCAAGAACACTGTAAAAATATGTGTTCTTTATGTTGCCCAGTTCACACTATGCGAGTGCACTGGGGTAAAATGCAGACACGCAAACCCAAAATGTTATGTGTAGAAAAACACAGCATGTTAAAAAGGGCATGTCAATGTGCAATAATGAGTTTACCAAAAAATTTTATGTCCGCTTGGGGGGGATGCAGTGAACAGCCACTAATAAACCTGGCTTGTGTGGTTGATTTACTAAAACCGAAGCGTGCAAAATCTGATGCAGCTGTGCTGTGTAGCCAATCAGCTTCTAACGTTAGCTTGTTCAATTACACTTTGACAAAAATAAAAAATAGAAGCTTATTGCTTTCTATGCAGAGCTTCACCATATTTTGCACTCTCCAGTTTTAGTAAATCAACCCCGGTGTGTTATATCATATGAGACATTTCAGCATGGTCATGTAATAGAGTGTATAGCATAAATGCAAGGGCAACTGACAACCTTAGGCTGACTGGGTTTAATCATGATCAACATACATTTTTGACAAAAATGTTTTTTGCTGATGCATTGGTTCTGTAGCTTTGAGAAGGTCTTATAATGTATGTGTGCATATGGACTTAAACAAGATGTCCTTGATGCCTTAGATATCCCTGTGTATAAACCCTTAAAGAACTCCAACTAAAAAAGCTACTTTTGGTCGGATGACTGTTTATATTATTTATATATATCTATATAAACATATAGATATATATATATATCTATATCTATATATATCTATGTGGATATAGATATATCTATATGTAGCGCCCCCTTACTTTCAGTACGGGCACTACACTAAAGTTAGTGGGAATGGGAGAGTTAATTTTTGCTCCCATTCACGATTTGTTAAATTTGGGCTGCTGTCATTCCGGAACTGTCCTATGGGTCAGTCTGCGTTCCAGGGGTGCGATCCCACCCCTGGGCGACAGTTGGCGCTAGAGAGGTTCTGGCAGAGCCACTTTTCCCCAGCAGCCAATTAGAGGAGTTTACCCTCGCTGGGCATGCTGGGGAAGGGTATATCTGTGGCAGACGCCATTGATTCGTCTCTATTTGCGGGGTCCAAGTTCCAGGTGCGGCATCTACCTTTGGGGTGCGCGCATTCATGGACCCCGCCACCATGGCCTACCTGGCCAGAGTTGTGGACTATGCGGAGCTCCATCCTAACGTTGAAAGGGGCCCCAGCGACTTGCTGGGTCCTGAACTTTACTAGGAAGATCCTAGGCTGAAGGCTGCTCGGTGGGAGATTGGCTCAGGGAGAACCCAGAGAGAGGTTATCCAGGAGTTCTGAACGAACCATCGGGAGTCTGGTCACCGAGATACTGACAGGTACAGTGCAGCTGTCTACCGGTGACTCTAACTGAATATGCTGGGAGGATTCGCTCAATCCAACTATCGCTCATTAAATTCCTAAGCCTGTGTCAGAGGCCTGTTTCCTCCCAGCGATCTACAAGTGACACCTCGGCTGCCAAGCTTGTGGCAGAAGTCTGTCCGGGGGCACCTCACCCACTCTGGCTAGAGTGGTGACGAACTGATTTCACTGTTACTGAGAGCAGGATTGCTCTCTTCATATCTAAGGCCTGATACCTTCGTTCTTCTTATGCTTTATCAACCTTTCCTACCCTACCTCCTGTTGATGTTGGCCGTGTTGGGCCTTGGAATAAAGAATTCAAGAAAATCCATTTGATGACTGGACATTCGCTCACTGTTTTGACTCACTGCTATCACCCCTAGACACACTGCAGGGTGACTTAATACGCCGATCCCAAAACAATCAGCGGCTCCTTCGGGGGTAGCGCTACATATATAAATAAATAAATATATATATATATATATATATATATAGATACATACATATATAGATATATATCTATATATTTATATATAGATATATATATATATATATATATATATATATATATATATATATATATATATATATATACATATATATATATATATATAGATAGATAGATAGATAGATAGATAGATAGATAGATAGATAGATAGATAGATAGATAGATTTTTTTTCTCTAGGGTTTACATTATTTGACACACTTAGTAAATGAGAATCATACAAAAAAATACAAAGGAATTAATCTCTTTTGTTTTCATCCAGCGTCAGACTTTTAAAGTGTTATGATTGCCTACCATGCTTGTTGCAAAGGCAAGATAGGAGACAAGCATTCAAAGAAAAGATGAAGGTATCTAATGAAGAAATTTTTTCTGAAAGGCTGTATCTAGGTAAACAAAACTGTTGGAAAAAATGTTCATCATTGAAGTGTCCCCTGACAGAAGGATGAGACAGCAGACTTGGCGACAGAAGGGAATAGAAGAGAGGCATATGGCCCCCAGTTCTATCCCCTGCTGACAAGCTGCCTACATGCAAGTCCCCTTTTCACTGTCCTTGTAGTACAGAGCAGATTGTAATGTGTTCCCATCTGCAGCCAAGGCTCGTGTCCCCACAATGTGTCCGCCATGTAGTTTTCATCTGACCAGCAGAAGCTGGGGAAGAGTGGCTCAGTGCGGGAGGGAGATGATTAACCACAATCATCACAAAGCTATCCATAATGTATTGTCTTCATAAGATTACATGGTATATTTCCACTGGGACTGAGCCCATCCATCACCGCTCTTTTATTGGTTCCCCTTTTTTGTGTTGGTTGTTGTTACAAAGCCCAGAAAGGCGTCGTAAAATTCTAAACTGCATTATGTGTGTGCTGTAAAAATTTGCATATCAGAGATGTGTCGTCCTTTAGTTTAATGGTACTAGGTATTTGTAACAAGTCCCTATCAAACAAGCTAGTGCACCTCCAGGGTCATCTATTGCCCTATGTCGAATTCCCTGCTGAATTAATCAGTGGTCATATTAAGTGATGGGAAAGTGTTGTGCCTAATGTGGGAACTGCCCACTGGAAGGAGACAAACCAATGAATCATCAATAAAGTGCACAGAAATGATCAGAACTGTTTCCATTATTTAACTAGAGATATGATGTCCATATATCAAGCAATCTGATTATTTACATGCTACTGATCAGGCCCTTTAAAAAAAAAAAAATCTCCCTACTCATTCACCACTGCTGTTAACTGCAAATCACATTTTCAATTTTCTGTATAGTCAAAACAACCAGTTTTCACTAATCTATTTGCCTTACCAGCAGAGGTGATACAAAGTTATGAAGAACATTTCTAGTTTACTTGATAAGTAACATTGCTGGTCTTACAATCTACATTTACTTCACATGACACATGCCTTCCAAAACCCTTCTATTATATGATCATCTTTACCAATTGATGTTAAATTTGCAATGCTTGTTGGATGTGGGAGGTGAGGAAAGGGGACATGTGCCTAATTTTTCAGGGGGTTCCATAGAGCACATGACAGGACCAGACAGTATGAGAACACAGTTAAAGCCCCATTAGCAACCCAAAAACAAGAATTTATATATTGCAACTTACTAACCCTAATGCCTAGTACACACAATCGGTTTTCCCGACGGTCCAAAGACCACCTGGAAAACCAAGGGGAAAACCGAGAACCGGCTTGGTCCCTTTTCCCCTGTACACACGGCCGGTTTTCCCGACAGGAAAACTGCCAGGAGAGCATTGGTCGGGAAAACCGGTCGTGTGTATGCTCCCTTGCAGTGTTTCCCATATGAAAACTGCGGGGGGAAAAAACGCTGTGATTCGCAGCGAGAAAAAAGAGAACATGTTCTCATTTTTTAAACCGCAGTTTTCCTGCTAAGGAGCATACACACGGCTGATTTTCCTGGCCAAAGGAAAACACGGCAGTTTTCCCGACGGGAAACCCGATCGCGTGTACTAGGCATTAGGCCTGATTCACACATATGCAGGTTGCAGTTTGAATATTGCAGGTGCATTTTGTGTTTTTCAATACATGCTTTTCATCCATTGATGTCTATGGAACCAAAAACCTGAAAAAAAGTCCCTGGCCCTTTCCTATGGATGTGAACTACATACATAGGAAACCATGTTAAATGGACTGTAGTGTGTTTCTGCAAAACTGAAAACGTGCTAAAAAAAAAGAATATGTGTGAATCAGGCCTCAGATGTGGTGGCTGCATTCCTTTTCTTTTTTTTTTTTTAAATCAAAGATGTTTATTGAGAAAAAACAATACAGAAAAGAAAATCACAGAAAATACACAGCTCAGGTATATATCACCAAAACCCTTTTCTTTTTTAAAGTTATTTTGCTTAAAAAAAAAATAGATATTACACTGTGCACCACATTTTGTCAATTCTCCATGTACACATATATGTGTATATATATATATATATATATATATATATATATATATATATATATATATATATATATATATATATATATATATATATATATATATATATATATATATCATTTTTTTTATTATTATTGTTTTTTTTTATTTGGAAAACAGATTTAAATTTTTTTTCTTAATTAAAGGATTTTTTCTTACTCAACAAAAGCAAAAAAAAATGGTTTGTTAACAGATTTCTATGTATAAGTTCCACAATCAGAAACATATTTACAGCACTTGTTTAACATTTCAACAGTCTTTGTACAAAAGAAATTTCCTGTAGTGGAATCTAGGCAGCAAAAGTGTGATGCCCCTTGTGCTGATTTACACGTCAATGTGCAGGCTGGAAACCATTGTGAGCTGCGCTATGAGAATCTACAGGGTACCTTAAAGAAACATCACGCTGCACTCTTCCTAGAACAATGCAAAGCACAAACTTGCAGAGCTTGTTTCATCTGCACATTCTGGGATAGATTTACTACAGGAGAAGATGCTGTTCATCTAGTGAATGTTCACTTTGCAAAGTGGATATCAGAGAACAAGATAAAGCCATGTTAACTTTGATTACCCAGTTATGTGATAAGCAAAATCCTGTTTTTTTTGGATGCTTGTTTTGGTGACAACCATCTAAGCAGGAAATTCTCATCACTAGTTTTTTGAAATTTTGGTGAAAAAGGAGATGTTGATGACAATTTGCCATTTTGGTGAAATGCATTGGGTCAATGAGAAATTAGGGGGCTTTGTGGCATGGTTCCGTGGACTATAAATGGCTCCTGAGTATTTCAGAAGCATCTTTCAAATGATCTGCCCTTATTTTCTTCCATAAAATAGGACATTATAAGTTTCATTATTTTACTAATTTCACAGAAAGAAAAAACAGACAGTGGAAAAAAATCGAATTAAATATTTAAATTGACAGCAAGTAAATACTCAAAAAAAAATGGAAAAACACAAATGCAAACAAGGCTAAATTACTTCAACTAATCAAATAAATAAACAAAAAAAAATAGATCTTTTTTGTTTAAATACATTTCACTAAGCATGGTGAAAATTTGAGTTTTTTCATGGCAAAAAATAAATTGTAGAGTATACAATTTTCATTTTTTTTTTACTTTTCTAGATGAACAGTCTGTATTTCTTTTATATAACTTTCATGTTTTCTAATGCATTTTCGTTGCACTTAAATGCATGATATTACGAAAATCCATGGTTTCAGTGGAAGTTGTTCTCACCAATACACGTGTTGCCTTTTTTCCTTAATTTTTTTACCTAGTAATCCTGCCAGTAACACATTTATAGTCATGCAGTGATAACACTCATTTACACTACTGCATTTGTAAGGGAGCAGCATAGGTTCACACAAGATAGTCTAGTGCATTTCAGGCCCTAATTGACACCCGTGTAGTAAACAAAAGGAGAACAGGTTGCATTTCTGAATGATAAAACGTGACAAAACGCATCAGAAATGCAATGGAATGGACATGTTCTTAACTTTCTCAATTGGGATAAAGAAAAAAAGAGGTGGGAACCTCACTGGAATGCATAAAAAATGAGAAATGGTTTTCTTTGTCCAGTGAACATATGAAGCAAACATTTTCAGTCTGTATCAGTGCTTTGTAATGCAAATTTCTTTAATAAAAATCTGTTATGGGAAAAAAAAATGAAGCGTGGGTATAAATATATATATATTGTGACCTAAGTTGGGGGTTTTGTAGCTCATTGGTAGTGCAAAACAGTAAGTTTACTCCATGGCAAAAGTATTTTTCAGGGATATTCCTGCTCACTTTTATAAAAAAAAATTAGGAAAATGTTCACAAATGACTTCCCACGCAGGGACTTCTCTTTGCAGCTCTACTGCTCAGGCCTCAGGCCTTGGTCCTCCAGACCATCTAACACACTTACCACTGCTCGTGCACCAATGTTGTACCTCCGTTTTTCCTTGCAGCTCCCTGCTGCCCTGTCTTTTATAGACTCTTTCTTAGGTTCGGGCCTTGGACTGTGCTTTCCTGGACAGCAGGGTGCAGACGCGTGCCTCTCTGCTCCCTTACAACACACACAGGGGGATATTTACTAAAGCTAGAACACTCGAAATCTGGTCAGCTGTGCATTGTAGGCAATCAGCTTCTAACTTCAGCTTTTTCAATTAAATTTGACAATAAAACCTGGAAGCTGATAGGTTTCTATGCAGAGCTTCACCAGATTTTCATATAAAACCATATCTAACCATCACTAGATAACATGAAAAATAAGATATCACCCCAATAAACAGGACAAAAATAGACATGATTATACAGTATACAGTAACTCCATGAATCATCCCCAAAAGTACACAATCCCAGGTCAATTCAAACCCATGAGTAAGACTGTAAGTACTATGCATGTAAGGTTCACAAAACTAATAAAAACATTTGAGAAAAGCCATTCTATGTACACTTTATTCAAAAACTAATTTGAAAACTTTAGTAAATGATCCCTCTTAAATTTGCATGTTAAGTCTTTATTTGTCCCCAAAGTCAGGTATCAGGGAAAACTCAGGTAGTAAAGTCAGACAGTCCATACAGTAATAATTGTATTCTTAGTTTAATCGGCAGGTTGAACAAACAAAAAGACCTGATTCCTCCATTCACACATGATTCTGTGTGAATGGGGAATCACTCCCTGAGTTATTGTATTCTGATTACAGGGAGACTTCCTCGTCATCAGACTACACTGATCAGTACTGGGGGCTATAACCGGCAAAACTGATTGATTGGGAAAAACCCAACAGGCTGGTTGTACAGAAGTCGATTGGTAGACTGACGTCTATAAAACCAGTGACCCATACGTGGATCAAAATTCAGCTGGTCCCTGCTGGACCAGCCAAATTATGATCCGTTTATGGCCACCTTTAGGTGTCAGCCCTGCCCCTGCTAGAAGAGAGTCACCTGGAATAAGGACAAATTAAAAAGTCAGAAAGCCTGAAATAATTGCCATGAGGAGTGTAATTACAGTTTTCTCTGTGGGTTGACCAGGCCGGATCAACTTGTAGGCAGTTGGGCCTTATTCATATAGTTTCTCCATGGGGGGAGCCTAAAATAATAGAAAGACTTTAGGCATTTTCTGGAACTACTAGCATCCCCAAGTTTTGGGATGCACATGGTTTTCCATTAAAACAAAAGTCCCTACCTCTGGGTCCAGCAGGAACAGGTTATAGAGCAAACGTGCTCCACAACATTATGACTAGGAGTCTAAGTACCTGTTATTGTCCGAGGTGCCATAAAAGTCTCAGTTAAATAATACAATAGTATATTTGAAAGTGAGAATTGAGTGAGACAATGAAAAATCACTTTTACTTTTCTTTGAATTCCTCCTGCTATTGCCGAGGTAATTAAGTTGGAAGAAATAGGGGACTGATAGAATAAAAGCTAGCAAAAACTTTTTTTTATAATTGCACCCGCTTACATTAATAGGTACCTCATTCATATATGCCAAATTTTGACCAGCCACCAGGGCTCAAGTCCTGCGGGAACGCGTAGGAACGGAGTTCCTGCACCTTTTTCACAGCAGGAACGCAGTTCCCTTTGCAGGACTAGAGCAGCTGAGAGCAGCCGAGCCGCCCGAGCCAATCCTTCACTAATCGGCGATGCCCAGCTCGAGTCACTGTCAGGGGCAGGTGAACCTTAGTAATCCTTTATGTTACTGGCCGCTTCCTGTATATGGATTTATCAGGTAGTGTGCTGGTATTCCGTCACTTCCTCAATGCTACAATGTCTCCTGGGAGCTTTTGTCATTGTTCCCAGGAGACATTGCGAAGGTCTGCCGCAAATTATCGCAGGATTTAGAAAGAACCTGCTTCTTTCTAAATCCCGTGATAACTCGCGGCAGACCTCCGCAATGTCTCCTGGGAACAATGACAAAAGCTCCCAGGAGACATTGCGGCATCGAGACGTGACGAAATACCCGCACATTACCCAATGAATCCATATACAGGAAGCGGCCAGTAACATAAAGGATTACTAAGGTACAGTGGATCGAAAAACAAAACAAAAAAACATGCGGTTTAGTAATTATGCATATGAGCGTATAATTATTTTTTTCTTGGTGGGGGAGTGGATCTTGGGTGGGAGTTCCCACACTTTTTTCCCCATGGACTTGACTCCTGCCAGCCACAGTCCAATGAACTGTACACAACAGCAAGATATGTCCATTCAAAAACTGATCAGCTACTGTTGTCACTGCTGCTCCAAGCTGTAATACTAAATCTCCTTGGTATCCTGCATAAGCGAATGGTGATCAAACCAGTGTGACCAACTCATAAATATCCGGGTCAAACAACATTCAGGAAACTAACAAAAAAACATCTGATTGCATTTTTATTTAAATAAATGCAATTTACATAACTTCTGTTAATAATGAAGTTATCAATAGAAAACAATGCTATGAACAGCACAGATCATTGTTTAGTCTGTAGGGAATATTGGACTAATGAGTTACTTCCAGGACCCTTACCAACACAGATGTTAAAAGACAATAGGTTGACTATGAAATTTGAAGTTTTGTGTTGAATAGCTGCCAATGTTTCTTGATTTATAGACATATACATTATGTTCTGTAGTTTGTAGTGATCTTTGCCACATTAAAATTTCTTAAATCAGACATATTGTGTTAGCCAGAACTGTTTTCATTGAGTCATTAAAGGTTAAGAAAAAAACGATTTATTTTTATGGCAAAGAGACCATTTTTTCACAAATGCTGCTCAAAGAAGAAATAATAGTGACTACTTGCAAAATGTATAAAAAAATGTTTGCATATACCTTACAGGAAAATAATAGCCATTTTTTTTTGCTTTGGATAGAGAGCAGAAGAGTTAAAACTCTCTCATGTTTTCATCTTACTATGTTCTTTTGGGGAGATTACTATTCACTTTCTATCCAGTAGACATAATAGGAAGCAAGAGAAAATGTTCAAACTGAAGGAAGTCCCATCTTCACTCCTCTGTTGTTTACCCTGTATTTCTGTTTTAGATAACTAAAAATTAAACATTTTATTAACTTTCAGTCTTGGTGACAAAAGTTAAAGTGGATGTAAACCCAATTTTTTTTTTTTTTTTTTTATGTCACAATGTAGAGTATAAGATTTCCTATCATCTGTGCCCAGTCTTGCCACACAGAGTTAATCCAGCTCTCAGCAATCCTCTTTTATTGTTCAGTGAAAATTAACAGACTTCCAGATAAAAACCTGCCTAAATAAAAAGTCCTTTCCTCTTTCCTTACTTTGAGTGACAGGTTATTTACATATCTAGCTTGGACATGTTTATCATATGTTATGTTATGTTTATCATAATATGAGGTGATCCACAGTTCATTGTATATTACCAGGATGTGTTATGTGGGGGAGGGGTGGATTTGATCACTTTTTATACTGTGGATCACCTCATATTATGATAAACATAACATAACATATGATAAACATGTCCAAGCTAGATATGTAAATAACCTGTCACTCAAAGCAAGGAGAGTGGAAAGAACTTTTTATTTAGACAGGTTTTTATCTGGAAGTCTGTTAATTTTCACTGAACAATAAAAGAGGATTGCTCAGAGCTGGATTAACTCTGTGTGGAAAGACTGGGCACAGATGATAGGAAATCTTATACTCTACATACTAGGCCACATGCCCTCAACATGGGGGGGCATTAGGTCACTCGGAAACCCTGGCCCTATGATGTCAAGGTGCAAAGTCTCAGAGTGACATCATAAGGGCATGGTCACCCATGTTTACTTAGCGGAGGGGGGGCGTGTGTCAGCGATAGGAGCGGATGTGTTCAGCGGGATTTTCTTTTTTCTGCAGGTCAACGGCTGGCGTTCATCGTGATTGACGATGGATTTTTTTAAATAAAGGACTTAGTAAAATCTGTGTTTGTGTTTTTAGTTTACTTTTGATTTTTTTGGGGGGGTAAATGAGTAGATGTAGTATTATGTATCCCATATCATTCTCATAGGAGGGGGGTAGGATCTGGAGGCCTCCTTCCACATTCCGATAAGCTACCATCGCACTCCACAACCCCTGGGCCAGGGTTGTGGGGAAGTGTCCCTTTTCCTCATCAACATGTGGACAAGGTGATTTGACAGGGGGGCTATGTTGAGGGCATGTGGCATGGTATGGTTCAGGATGTGGGGGGCGCTCACCCATCCCCTCTTTTTCCTGACCTGCTGGGCTGCATGCTTGGATAAGGGCCTGGAATAAATTTGCTGGCTTCTAACAACCAGCACAAATCGCATTGTAAAAAGGATCCAAAAAAACACAGATGCGTGCCCATTCAAGTCTATGGACCACAAAATCACACCAAACTCACACAGGACCCTTTTCAAAATCACATTGCAGCCACACTGCATAGATGTGAACATGCTCTATAGAAACTCAGGATATTTAAATTGTTGTGCGATTCCATGCATTCTTGAATGCATCAGAAATTAGATCAGTGTGAACCAGGACTCTCATGCTCATTGAGTGTTCCTTGCAGTGGCGGCCCGTAATGCAGGGCACTGGGGCACTGCCCCCCCATCCATGCGTCCGGCCACCTAATCTATATGTGGGTCGCCGGACACATAGATTTTAATGGGGCTTTTTTTGTGAAGCACATGATTAGAGCCAGAGACTCTAATAGACTTCAAAAAAGGGTAGACTCAGGGCGCAGAGCACTGCGCCCCGAGTCCACCCAGTTGTGAAACAATATATGGTCTTCCTGACTCCCCTCCTGTCCAATCAGAAAGCAGTCCTGAGACCCTTTACCCGATTGGCCAAAAGGAGAAGCGATCCTACTGGCTGCCTAGGAGGAGGAGTGAGGAGAAGGGAGGAGACACATGGCAGAAAACACCGTGATGCAGAGGAGGAGGAGACACAGGGGAAGCCGTCACCCATTGTCCGGAGGAAGGGATGCCAGTGACCTTGATGTGGTAAGTGTCAGGCTTGTGACCGACCGACCGACTGGAGGGGTTGCGGGTGACCCGACTGAGGGGGTGTGTTTGCCACACCCCTGCAGAAAAATACCACCAGCCACCACTGGTTCCTTGACAGATAAGGACACTGCCACTAGACAGGGTAATGCATGTGAACAGTGCATAGATTCTGGGGTAGAACTTTGCTCAGAAGACAAGTGAGTCTCTCCTTTTACTTAGAAAGTGAAACCAGGCTCAAAGGGGCTCAGAGAAGACACCTACCTGGATAAGGTATTTGCAGTGTATCATGGGTGCCAGCTGTAAGAAAGACTGCCTGCCAGCTTGACATCAGAGCTCTAAATGGAATACCCAATTTTTAAAGCACTTTTCGTGAAGCAACTCACCAATGCTTCATGTATATGTAGCTGACAGTGGACTACAGTTACCTTGCTTCGCAAACCACCCCCTGTTATTCTCCATCTATTCCAATGCAACTGATATAATCTCTGTGAGCCAATCTGGGAGGATTGTGGCACTAGAAGTCCTTTGATCAGCCATTCTGATGTTGTGATATTAGGTAGGGCTTGAAGAGCAATCATTAGATACAGGCTACATTGTGTGAGTACGTGGATATCCTTTGGTTCTCCTTCACATGTATGCTTCACTGTGAACCTGTTGATGACCAGTGCTGATTTGGGTAGTTTCGGTTGCCATTATTATTTAAAAAGAGTAAATACAGTTGACTGATATTAAATGGCTTCAGTCATAAATTCTGCCAGGGTATGTAAACTTATGAGCACAACTGTTTATACATGTATATTGTGCCTTTGTACTGTTGAACTATTTGAACTATTTTGGGGGTGGACTTGCTGTTATGTTTCAGATCATTGTCCTGCTGCATAACCCAAGTGCACTTGAGCTTAAGGTCACAAACTGATGGCCGGACATTTTCCTTTAGGATTTTCTGGTAGAGCTCAGAATTCATGGTTCCATCAATTATATGTAGGAGGTACTTCTCCAGACTGATCTAATCTATGATGAAAGAGCTGTCTGTTGCAGCAGTGTGGGCTTTTCACCCCCCCCCCCTTCTCTCTTCACACAGACACTCAGAACTGCTTGTTTGTAAACTCCCTATTGGAAGTTGTCTGTAAACTCCCTATTGGAAGAGCCTAAGCCAATCAACAGGCAGCAGCAAAGGATTGTGGGGGAGGAGATACTAAGCCAGAGGAACTAGGCCAGGGCCTCTTTTTTGCCTGCACCCCATCAGGAGAGCATCTCCTGCACTCTATGTGTGTGTGGCATCGCGGCCTACCAAGGGGCACACAGCCTGCAACTCCAGCCCAGAGGAACAGATTGTTCATGCAGCTCCAGCCCAGAGGAACATACTGTCCATACTAAAGAAGAACACCCTGCAACAGCTCAAGGACTGAATGCCACTGCTACACACCTACATCTAAGATCAATCGATCGCTTAAGGGAGGGCCCCTGACTGTGTACAGGATTTGGTGAGGGGGCTTTGTCCAGGAACCTGTAATGCTTTTCATAGAATACCACATCCAAATATTGTCCGCAGAGCTCCTACATTGCAAGTGAAGATAATAAAATGCAAAGGTTTGCTTTCAGGACAATACAGCGGTTGCTCTTAAAGGGGACACACCACGGGTATTGAGATCATTTCACTGGGTGTGTACTAGAAGTATCGTAGGCCGGTCTGGGGTTCCCCTTTAGCCACAGCATCCCACACACACCAAAAGTTATTGGGGAGTCGATTTAATCCATACATATTGTTACCTATTGCTTTCGTTGTTTGCATAGTGTTCCTGACTGTTTTCTTTAAACTGTTTCAACCAAGTCCTGGGTACTTACACAGGTCCTGGCTGACTAATGTTAACCTGAATTTTACTTTTCTTCAAGTAAACTACAAGAAGAACTGTGTTGTGTATTCCTGCTGAGTTATTCCATTAATCACATTGCTAGGTGTGCCAGAGGGGCTGGGACAGTTCATTGGGGTTGAAAGGCAGAGTAACGGACTGAACTAACAAAAGCAGCTCCCTCGGGGGTTTGCTACATATAGTAAGTCGTCCAGGTCCTGAAGCTGCAAAGCAGCCCCAGACCATCACGCTACCACCACCATATCTGACTGTTGGTATGATGTTCTTGTTATGAAATGCTGTATTAGTTTTTTTTAAAGGTGTTTAATTTTTCATTTATTTTTTACAACAGAGAAAGAAACAAACAGGACAGACTGCTATTACATGTGTGTAAAGTGCACATAACAGTACAAATCAGATGGCATAGAAAATGAATCAATTGAGCAGTCTGTACAAAACATAAGTACCTCAGCAACAAACATACCACCATTCACGCACACACACATTCAAACCCACCACACATACGACCCCACATCAGCAGTATAGTTCCAGGAACCCCCAAGGCATTAGATGTTTCATATAAGGCAATATCTGAATATTTATATTATAGTTTTCCCAAGGAATGTTACTGAATTACATTAGCAGAAGACTCACTGGGAAAGCTGTGAAGAGAGGACATCCCCCCAGAAATCCCCTGAGACATCTAGCCATGGTTACCATATTTTGGAGAATTTCTTAGGGCATGTCCTGCTCTTATATATCAATTTAAATTTGGGGAAGATTCCATGAACAATGCAGAAAAAAGCGTGGGCCGAAAGGGGGCCCACGTCCTTCCAGTGAAGTAAAATGGTTTTACCTCCATAAAATAACAGTATACGTAACAGAGTCCTGGCATGAGTGCAAGGAACGTGGTCATTGAGAATTCCTAAGTCCAACTTCTGGAGTGTGAGGTATCGGTAGGTGCAGTTTGTGGTAAAAAAAAAGCAAACAAATCCCTTCAGAAGGTTGAAAGTCCAGAGCATGTCCAGAACATATGAAGGAGATCAGCAGAAATCGTATTACATCTAGCACATGAAATATCTCGGCCCAGACCCATCCTAACCAGCCTATCTGGTGTATAATATAAATGATGTATAAACTTAAACTGTACCAGAAGGTCAGCAGTGCTAATTATATCCTGAAAACATATCTTGGTTGCCTCTTCACAATGCTGTATTCGTTTAATGCCAGATGTAAAGGGACGTACACCTACCAAAAAGTTAAATTTTTGTCTCATCAATCCACAGAATATTTGCCTAAAAGTGTTTTTTGGTAAATGTGAGAGGAGCCTTTGTGTTCTTTTGGGTCAGCAATGGCTTTGACCTTGGAACTCTCCCATGGATGTCATTTTTGCCCAGTCTCTTTCTTATTGTTGAATCATGAACACTGATCTTACCTGAGGCAAGTGAGGCCTGCAGTTCTTTAGATGTTGTTCTGGGTTCTTTTATGACCTCCTTTATGAGTCGCGTCATGCTCTTGGAGTGGGAAACCGGAACCCAAAGAACTGGGTTCACTTGCCACTTGAGGGAGTACTTGCTGTATGCCAAGGAGTAGAACATAGGCATAAGGGGGCTACAGGAGTCAAAGCTGCCAGGGGCACCTCTGAGGGAGTGCCAAGGTATTACTGTGATTTAACACAAGTGCAAAGTCAAGAATTGCCCCAACTGACTAGAGAAGATGTGAGAAGAGATCAATGTGAAGACCCACTGGGTAACCTTATCAGGAAGTCTTTGTCAGTTATCCACAGATGCTGTTAAATAGTTCCACTGAGGGAACTAAAGTAGTACATAAAGAATGAGAATGAATGTGGTTAGAAGACAGCGTTATATACTGAAAAGGCCCATCTGAGGAACCAAAAGGTGTTCGCCAACTATTCCTCCATGAGAATCACTGACTGATAGTGTTAGCTGCCCTTCATAATGACCATGGCCATTTAGCTGGTTAGGGACTGATTTTATTGGCTGTCCATGAGGGCCGAAGTGGAAAGCTATTGTCGCTCTTGCATTCAGTACATTCAAAGAAAGACTCTGCTTGGCAGGGCAGCCCTAATAAGCCATCTGTCTTAGTCAGAGTCAGGAACCAATGGAGTTAGTCTGTGTTGATTTCTTGTGTTTGGAACCCGACCTGAGTGGGCAGAGTAATGTCCTGGTTGTGACAGATCATTTTACTCGTTATGCTCAGGCTTTTCCAACCAGGGATCAGCAAGCTAGTACGGTAGCAAAGACCTTAGTGGAGCTGTTATTCATCCATTATGGACTGCCTCAGCGCCTACACTCAGACCAAGGTGAGAATTTTGAGAACAAGTTAATCAGAAGATTGTGTGAACTTTTGAATATCCAAAAAATCAAGAACCAACCCCTTACCAACCCCAAGGAGACCCACAACCTTTCAACTGTACCCTGTTGAACATGCTAGGGACCCTCCCTTTGGAGAAGAAGCAACATTGGGGTGATTACATCACTGCAGTAGTTCATGCTTATAATAGCACAGTGAATGACTCTACTGGGTACTCCCCTTACTGGTTAATGTTTGGAAGGGAAGCTCGTTTGTCGGTGGATTTAGCTTTTGGAATGTCCTTAGATCACACATCTCAAGACTCTTACTGAGGATACGTCGATAGACTTTGACTGCTTATGAGAAAGTTAAGAAAGCATCTACAGCCAGAAAACAGAGGAACAAAAAAAACTTTGATCTTAAAGTAAGGGTTTAAGACCTGCAGCCTGGAGATCGGGTGCGGTTGCGCAACTTAGGGGTGCCGGGAAAGCATAAGCTGGATGACAGCCCTACATTATCTGCAAACGCTTACCTGGGCTCCCTGTAAAAAGTGGCCCCCGTCTTTGACCAGCAAAATGGTACGGGGCTTAAGTGGTTAAACGAATTGGAGCCACAAGAAATCAATATTTTCAGCATTCTTAACTACTGTACTTTACTGTATTGTAAAAAAAAGGACCAAACACAAAACTCCAGCTCAATAATATTGTTTTAATTTGCATAAGTACAGAATACAAATGAATATTCTGTACAATACAATGATGTACAGTGCATTGTTCAGGTGGGGAGAGCTGGTCGTAAATCTGTGCAGTTATTAAACAGGTAAGTCATTAAACGAGCCCCTCACTGCCACAAACAACTAGAAAAAGAGAAGATAAAAAAGTGATAAAAGTGCAGAGAAATGAAATGTCTCTACAATAGAGCAATGGATTCAAGTATTTCAGCACCATCTTCACTTATCGGTATGTAGCAGCAGCCACAATCTAAAAAGTTCTGAAGAGTGTGTTATTAGCATGCAAGATTTGATTTGTTTCTATTATATTTCATAGAACAGTTTAAAGGCACCTAGCATAAAGCATCTTCATAATTACAATCATATATCTGACAATTTAACGTGCACACCATAATGTACCATTAGTTACACAAATAACTAATAATTTGCTAATGACAACATTATGTTAAGTCAGTTTAGGGGTAATTAAAGTGAGTGATATTTACATATGCCTAATGAATCACAGTCGATGGCAGATTAAGAGATTCTAATGAATATTCATCTAGACACTCACAACCAGCTTCTCAGTTTATAAACTGAATTATGGGTGATCTGCCCTTTTAAAATGTGTGTTACGATCATCCTCATAGTAGGAATGAACAATTGCAGCTGATTGTAACTTTTTTTTAAAGTAATGTCATGGTCAGGACACAAAACATTTTTATGTACTTCTATGCTGGCACACCTACCGCTTCATATATTTCATTTTATTGCTGATCAACAGCTATGAGCTATGGCCTGCACCATAACACAAGGCATAAAACAGAGAGCTTGAGTTTTGCTTAGGATAAAATGCAGCATAGCGTTTATGAAACCCGAAAGATAGTGCCGTAAGTCATTTTTTCTGCCAGTACAATTAAGTCACATTAGTATAAATCTCTTAGGAACATAGCATATTTACAACATTAGCTCTGAACAGCAAAACATTACTGTTTGTTTAACCAAATATTTCAGGATAACATGGTAGCATTTATTCAAAATCTGGGGCCAATTTCTACTTATTTTGCATAATAAAATAATACTCAGGCTAAGCTGTCATAGAAAAAAACATTTTTGCATGGGCAGAAAGGGAGAAGTGTATTGTTAACGTGTCAAATAAAAACATGTCTACATAACATCAGCCACTAAGAGTGGAAACAATTCAGTGGACAAGCTTTCTATGGTGCTACCTTGGAATTTTAACTTTAACACCAAATGAGAGCTCTGTTATGTCGCCAACCAACCAACCCACAATGCAATGCAGGTGCCTGAGAAACCAATATAGTGTATATTCAACATTTCAAATGTAGCATCCTCTTAGATAGATGCTAGGAATTAGATAGTTAACACAATGCTGTATCTTGGCCTAGGCCAACAAGGCCCAGGCCTAGGGCAGCACTTTGCAGGGGGGCAGCACGAAAAGAGTCCCCGTAGCTTGCTCTACACTTTTAGTGTAGCGCCTGTCTTGGGGCGGACTGGGCCAGGAGGCAAATCAGTCTAGTGCCCTCATAAAGCGACCACACTACTGTTGGTATAATAATACTGGCAGGGTCACCATCGGGGGGGGGCAGCCCATACACATGAAGGAGGCTAGGGAGGCAGACCCCAACCAATGAGTTGTTGTGTGGGCGGGTGGCGTTTTCCGCAACTGGGGGGGGCGTCTTTGCGTTGCTTCTAGTTTTGACTGTCCTATCATAACAGTAGACCTCCCACCTGAGTTCTCAGCTAGAGAGAGACAGATGCCATGTCAGTAGGCTAAAAACTGTCAAACAGTCAGCTGATGGGCTCCATAGCAAGACAGGAAGTCAGAGTAAATTCCTGCAAATTAGGGGACTCTACTGCCCCCCCCCCAAGGGCCTCAGAACTAGTGTCCCCACTGGAAAATGTCAGGGCAGGTATTAAATGGAGGTGTGGCCTTGACAGGAAAGGGTGGGAAGCTGTGGGTCATATTTAAATTAGGGAGGTGCACGAGTTTCGTCAGGCCTAGGGCAGCACAAAACCTAAATACACCACTGATGAATGTGTTTTTGATAGGTAAATTTAGTTGCCACACTGTAGTCAGTGTGGCTGTAATTGTTTGTTAGGTAAAAGCATAGTTTACTCACTGTACTCGATGAAGCTGCAATCTGCTAGTCAGGTCTGCTCTGTGTGCTCAGCTGCTGCCAGTCTAGTCTTTTATCTCACCCTGCATCTAAAGAATGTGAAACGTTTCTGGATGACAGGTGTGAAGCGGTGCAGATGGCAGCATGAATATTGATACAACCCTGGCCTATTCCAGAGAGGCAGGCTCTGATAGCATGCTGGAAGACTGTATATATTCTGTGAGCACACTGAGCTCAGGGTCTTTTCCCAGAGTGGATTGGTCCAGCCTGGAGGGCATGCTGCCCTCCCGGGCACTGCCGTTATATCTGCTGTTGTAAGGACTCAGGTGGGAGACCGCAGAAGATTGGAAATTAGAAAGAGGCAACCAGCTGTTTCTTGGGCCTTGTGTGAGTACAGACATTCTAAAAGATCTTGGGGACCTTTGCGCCTTTGCCAACCCTCTGGTGCTAGAGAAAGTCAGCTGTGGGTTTATTTAAAGGGGATGTCAGCTGGTGTCCTGAAGAGCTTTGGCCAGATAATCTTCTTCTCAAAAGGACTCTGCTCATTTACTACTACGAAAACTACTACTACTTTAAAGCCCCCGTCTTCTGTTGGTTTCAAGCCTAGACTATAATATAGCTTGCTCAGAAAGAAATACCTAAGTGCTCAGGTGTATATAGTTCTTGTTTTTGGAGTATCCCACCAAATTCCCTCAACCCTATCCAAGTTCTCCAAAAAATAAATACAACACCCCTAGACTGGTCATTGAAGAAACGTCTGAATGAGCCTGTGTGCCTGCCTGTGGGGCAAAGCCTGTGGGTAAGACCTGGAAAGTATTCCTGTGGCTCCTACAAGAGCAGCGCTACACGAAAAAAAAAAACGCGAAAAGTATTGTGTTGGGTTACCTTTGGCTCTTAATAGCAGCTGCACATGTGTTCTGTAGTTTACCAGCATTAAAGTAACCACAAGAACATTACTTCATTACACACCTCCACCAGGTTGTGTGTATAGTACTTTTTTATGGATGCTGTATTGTTAATCAAAAACATGTTATGCCACACTCTAGGTGTGCCATTTTGGTGGTGTAGTCGGAACCCAGATTAACCACTTAAGCCCCGAGCCTGTTTTTCAGATTCGGCGTTTACAAGACTAAAACAGTTTTTTTTGCTAGAAAATTACTTAAAACCCCCAAACATTATATATATATTTTTTCTAACACCCTAGAGAATAAAATGGCGGTCATTGCAATACTTTTTGTCATACCGTATTTGCGCAGCGGTCTTATAAGCGCACTTTTTTTGGAGAAAATTCACTTTTTTTAATTAAAAAGTAAGACAACAATAAATTTGGCCCAATTTTTTTAGAAAATTGTGAAAGATAATGGTACGCCGAGTAAAATGATACCCAACATGTCACGCTTAAAAATTGTGCCCGCTCGTGGCATGGCGTCAAACTTTTACCCTTAAAAATCTCGATAGGCGACGTTTAAAAATTCTATAGGTTGTATTTTTTGAGCTACAGAGTAGGTATAGAGCTAGAATTATTGCTCTCACTCTAACGATCGTGGCGATACCTCACTTGTGTGGTTTGAACACCATTTTTATATGCTGGCGCTACTCGCGTATGCGTTCGCTTCTGCGCGCGAGTTTGTCGGGACGGGGCGCTTTAAAAAATAAATTTTTTTGTTTTCTTATTTATTTTTATTGATTTTATATTTTTTTACACTGAAATAAAAAAAAATGTATCACTTTTATTCCTTCTACAAGGAATGTAAACATCCCTTGTAATAGAAAAAAGCATGACAGGCAGGGCCGGACTTACCATTGGGCTTGACCGGGCTCAAGCCCAGGGGCCCCGCCCAATAGAGGGCCCCCTTTTAAAAAAAAAAAAAAAAAAACCTTTTTTTAATTATTTTTTGTAAAAAAAAATTTATATATATTTTTCTTTTTATATATATATAATATATATATATATATATATATATATATATATATATATATATATATATATATATTTTTTTTTTTATTATTATTATTATTATTAAAGGGCCCAGGGGTCTCCAGGGCCCCCGGATGGCAACCCACCTTTTTTATTTTTTTATAAAAAAAATTACATTTTTTATATATATATATATATATATATATATTTTTATTATTATTAAAGGGCTCAGAGGTCCCCAGGGCCCCATGTGGCAACCCCCCCTTTTTTTATTTTTTTATAAATGTTTATTTTTTTATTTTTGTTTATTTTTTAATTTTTTTTATTAAAAGGCCCAGAGGTTCCCAGGGGCACAGAGGTCCCCAGGGCCCTGTATGGCAACCTCCCTTTTTTTATGTATTTTTTATAAATGTTTATTTTTTTTTTTTATTATTATTATTAAAGGGCCCAGAGGTTTATTTTTTCTTTTTATTAAAAGGCCCAGAGGCCCCCCCGCTTCTCAATTTGCGGCAGCCCCCCCCCGCTTCTCAATTTCAGGCGGCAGCACCCCCCCCCCTAGGTTCTCTGCTTAAGGGGGCCCATGCCTTAAGCTGTGCAAGGGGCCCCAAAATTCCTGATGGCGGCCCTGCGCATACCTCCCAACATGCACAGATTCTGTGGGACTTTCCCGCACAGACAGCTTCTTCCCGCAGTCCCGCAAAAGGGTTAATTTTCCCGCACTGCAAGAGGAGGCAGCACGGAAGCAGGAGGAACCGGAGCGGTGTGTGGAGGACTGTGGCTGCTGAAGGGAAGAGCTGGCACAGGTGAGAGGCACTCCCCCCCTCAACAACTGCAAAATCCCCCCCCCGCTCAACAACTTTAATGCGCTCCCCCCCGCTCAACAACTTCAATTGGCCCCCCCCGCTCAACAACTTCGATCCCCCCCCAATTCTCGGCTCCAGGGGGCCCCTTCAACACTCAAGCCCAGGGGCCCCCACCACCCTAAGTCCTGCCCTGATGACAGGTCCTCTTAAATATGAGATCTGGGGTCAAAAAGACCTCAGATCTCATATTTAGACTTAAATGCAAAGAAAAAAAAAAATGGAATGACAACAAAAAAATGTTTCTTTAAGACGCTGGGCGGGACTGACGTTTTGACGTCACTTCCGCCCAGCAATGCTATGAGGACGGGTGGGGGCCATCTTGCCCTCACTCGCATCCTCACACAGTAGGCAGCAGCACCCGATCGCCTCCGCTGCTACCGACGGCTCCGGTAAGCGGCGGAGGGCGCGGGAGAGCGGCGGGAGGGGGGCCCCTCCCCCGCCACCGATAACGGCGATCTCGCGAAGACCGCCGTTATCGTTTACAGGACCGCTCACTGAAGAGATGGATATCTCGGTTGTGGCAGCAGCTGCTGCCGTTACCGAGATATCCATCTTTAAAAACAGGACGTATATATACAGTGGGCGGTCGTTAACTGGTTAATGGGACTAGTCAGCATTCCAAATATTGGCAGTTAAGAACTGATGCAGTTTACCCTTTTACCCTATTGCGTGATGTATTGTGCTTTCCAGGATTTCTGTACCCAACATATGTGTTGTGTTGTTTACTGTCACTCTGTGGATTAATAATTATCTTCTATGACTTTTCTTTACACACCAAGGGTTGCCTCCCACATAGTAGATGTTTTAATAATGCACTATGTATTCAGATCCATTCACTGTTCACTACTTTTGCGGATCCTCTAAAAACCGGAATAAGGCATCAGCTGTTCTAACTTACCCTTCTGGAATTATGCCTTTTAGAGGTTATCAGTACAAAAGGGAAACTGAACTACTAATTGAAGTCCAACTGAACTCTACGTTTGAATCAGTTAATTACATTCCAAGTGCATTAAAATGTAAGGTGTTCATAATTGTATTTTTATTTTACAATGCCAGTATACATATCTAAAATGTATATAAACAAATCACATGCAATGCTTCCAGAGCAGCATAACGCAATCCAAGTGAGAATAAAACATTATACCTAAAAGACTCTTTTCGAAATATCACACATCAAGTAACATACACGTCCGAGATGTACCGCCGCCACGTACGCACGTGGTGGCGGTACATCGACGACGTCTTGATGATCTGGCAGGGATCAGTTGAACTTTTGGAACTTTTTTTGCTGAAACTAAACACCAATACACGCAATATACATTTAACATATACCTACGATGCAGAGAGACTGTCCTTCCTGGATCTACAAATAACACTAAAAAATAAAAAATTACATACATGTACTTATCGTAAAGATACTGCAGCAAATAATTTACTTTATGCCACTAGCCATCATCCTAATTGGCTGAAAAATGGGATCCCGGTGGGTCAGTTTCTCCGTATCAAAAGGAATTGCTCAAATCCAGAGGACTACAGGCGCGAAAGTCAAGAATTATATTCACGTTTTCGTGAACGTGGATATTCCCACGGACAAATTAAAAAAGCTCGAAAAAGGGCGGCGATACGTGACCGCCTGGACCTCCTTACCAAAAAGAGAACCATCGACAAAATCTCTCATGAGACGGTAGAGCCCATCAGAATCATTACCACATACGGGTCCCAATGGGACAATGTCCGTAAGGTCCTCGAAAAACATTGGGGTATCTTACGAAATGCTCCCGTCCTGACAGACTTTGTCGGTGAATCCCCAAAATTAGTTGCCCGCCGGGCCAAAAGTATCGGAGACATATTAATACGATCAGAATTTACTAAAGAACCTGAAACCACATGGTTATCTAATTATCCAAGGTCACTCGGTATGTTCCCCTGTAACCGATGCCAGGTTTGTCCCTATGTGGACAGAACATCAAGTTTTACTGATGCCCATGGTAAAGGATCGTATGAAATCAGGAGCTTAATAAACTGCTCGACAGCGCGCGTCATTTATCTTATTACATGCCCATGTCCCAAAATCTATGTGGGAAAAACTAAACGACCCTTGCGTGTACGTCTGGGCGAACACCTAAGGGAAATAAACGAAAAAGTGAAAGAACCTGAGAAACCTCTCGCCAGGCACTTTGCACAGTGCCATAATAGGTGCTCGGATGGCCTGACGGTTAAAGGCATATATGCCCTTAAACTTCCTAACCGTCGAGGCGACTTTGATCGCATCCTATTACAAAAAGAGAAATGGTGGGTATACCATTTAAAATCCTTGGTGCCCGTAGGACTAAATACAGAACTCAACTTGCAGGTCTTCCTAGACCCCTGACCAATGAATTCCATCTCTAACCGACGGTGGCTCTACACCACTGTTGATAATGGACCCCAACTTAAATCACTGTAAAATATGCCCCTCTGAACATACCCACCCCTTCCTATATTTATTGTATATAATTTATTTATTTATTTTCACTCCTGATCTTTACATCCATTTTTTATGTTAACCCAACTACAAGCATCCCTATATATATTCTTCTGGATTGCTGACTTTGGGTTTCCTGAAAAATGAAAAACTATCATCGCAATAAGCCATATATGCTTTTTTTCACTATAAGGATGTTCCCCTTTCTTTGTATTTTATTATTTTTCTTTCCCTGTTATGTCTTCCCTTCCCCTCCCCCCTCCCTCACTTTTTTTTTTTTTTTTTTGTCTATCCCAGTGTATGTTCCCCTACCCCTTCCCTATGTCTTTTTCTTTTTCTTTTTCTCCAATCATCCATAGATGAGAAACATAGCCAAAATGGACTGATCTGGAGATGTATCTTCATTTAGAAGATGGCCTTTTTCTCCGGAACAAGTTACAGAAAAGAGAAAAGAAATCTTAATAAATGGCTCTGAAGAGCAACACAAGCTGTTCACCACGGCTGCAACAGGACAGTTGTACTTCCCCTTTTTCCGATTGGTGATGGGCGTTGACAAGCGGTTTGCATAAATTAAAGCACCGCTGCCTGCGCCCAACACGTCCAAGACGAAGCTACGCCAGTGCGCATGGCGAAACGCGTTGACGTCACCTAAACAACGTGATCACGTGACCCCTGAAGTTTATCCGGCTGGACGGAGGACGGAAGCCTACGGGCATCCGCATCGGATGGATTGTCTTGGTCGACCTGCAAGTGGCGCCTGATGCCGGGAGCCGTCACACGGCACAGAGGAGACCTTAAGTGGATTGCCATCAAGGGATGAACGCACCTCACAGAACCTGGTACGGCATGTCACTGATGTGACAACTGCACATCACAACTAACCAGCCAGCAATAAGCAGAGCACCAGAGTGGATCTGACAAAAGCTGCATCTCATGGATGGACTTATCCCATTAACTCCACAAGCAGCGGACTGGTAATGTATTAGCCTCCCTTCTATGGGACGGCCAGTCATGTCATTTCTCATCACTCTTACCAGCTGCTATCTTTGAGTCTGGTGTTTGGTACAGTACATTAATACGGGTTGGACTTCTTTCTGTGCATGAATGATCCCGTTTCTCCTCTGCTGGCACACCAATTTTTATTGCCTAGTAAATGTTTATTTCCCTGGACTAACCACTGGTATATTCACATATACTAACCAATACTAGGCAATTTATCAGTGCTCTCCTAAATGTCACATTGACAAATGATCAACATCCAGTTGTTCAACACAATTCTTTTTTCACTAATTATTATAATTTAATATATTTTCAATTATTGCCAAAACTTCTAAATACTGAACTCTTTGTGAACTAACAAACCATCAAGCGCAAAGTCGACCAACAATATATGCATGATTCGTGCATATCCACCCCAACTCACCTAACCCTCCTACCTCCTGTCCTCCACCATGCCAGTGTTCAGCCCCATCATTTATTATTGACACTCTATTGACCTTGCAGAGTGGATAATCATTGTTTTTCTCCCTCTATCCCACTACTTGATTACTGCACTAAAATTCATAGACTTTTAAGTGTCAATACATGATCGGTCTGAACACCACGTGTCCGGATCACGTTCTCTGTTAAATGTTTGTCTCTGTCTTGTCCATTAATTTTTAGTGTTTATCTGAATTTTTAAGGTAGCCACATTCAATTTATCTTTATGGCAACCTAGTACCCATTATGTAACTTGTAATATTTAATGCCTATTTTTCATATTTTTGATACAAATAAATTTACTAAAATGTATCTTTGTCCTTACCATTGATCACTACAGTGTTGCCTATAGTAATCCCTTTAAGCCTCATTGGCTGATTTCCTCCCTTTCACTCAATTCCCCCACTCTTTCTTCTAAATTTCCCCTACCCCGTCTTCATCCTATTTACTTTGTTATTACAGTTATCGATTACAGCAACACAACCCATTTGGGTATTAGATCAGTTTAGAGAACCTACATTATTCTCTATACACACTAGTGGATATTTTGCACTCATCCCTTGCCTGTCCTTTCCCCCTTTTTTACATACATTATGTTATTTGACCCCTATGGTCTTTTCTAGCAAATCCACAAAACTTTCAATATAGGCAATTAACCAACAAATTTCTTTCCATTTTTCCTCCTGGATTGGATATGGCCTTTGTGTTAGGTGATGAGATAGATCAGGAGATCCAAACAGCTTTCAATAGTGAAACGCCACAAACCCTCGATCAAAACGAGGAAATAAAAAACAAATTTAAAGACCACAAAAAACTGCTACTTAAACATTTAAATAGGAAATGGGATGTAACCTCCCTCGAAACATACATATCCCAACGGATCATTCCGAGAGGTCTAAGAGAGCGAGTAATCCCAGCTGAACATCTACACACAGAAACCTTCCTTCCTAAATGGAAGGAACTCTGTATTGAGCATGGTCTCAAACTAATGGGATTAATAGTTGAGGAGGAAAAATTACAGTTAGAGATAATACAACGGGACATCACGGCCAGTGCTGAAGGTTTAGAGGCACTAAAAGATCAGGAAGAATTTGAAAAACAAAACACTCAACTTAAAAAAGACATAGACAAAGCCCAACTCAATTTAAAAATAACAAAACAGGGGAAATACAAGCGTGACCTTACAGACTTCGAAAAAAACGAGATCTTTGATCTCACTATCCCTCGTGGAAGAAGTAAGTCACGAGGACGAACTTCACGACCACAATCAAGGCAACGCCGTAATAAAACACACGGCGACCCTGAAGACGACCCCATAAAATCGGTTATTTTTTTAGATCCAGAGGGAGGGGTACAGGACACTGCTCCAAACCTCTCCCCAAAATCAGTTCCCAGGAAATCTTGCCCCCTAAAAACATCACAGGAACGTACCTACACCAGGAGTCAAAAGAAAAACTGATATCAGACTCCTCCCAAAAATCGGGGGAGAACTTGGCAGATCTTAAGGTTATTAACTTTACAGACCTTAACCTGACTACAGACCATCTTAGCCTGCTTCAGAAGGGCATGTCTTTTTCTCCGGTGTCCAATATGGACGAGTTCACCGTTTTCAAAGACATTGCCTTGTTCTTACGAAAAGTCTTCTTTCGATCACTGTATATTAAAAATGATCTGACTGATAGAACTACTGAAATTATCAGTTCAGAAGATCAACGTATCCTTGACATTTTGAATTCTCTCTTAGAAGAGAATTCGACCCCAAATATTGAACCACTGGCTACAGTGCGACGGGCTAACCTTAAAATAAAGTCACTTAAAATGCCCCCCATCTCTAAAAATAGGTGGTTACACCTCTTTTTGGACATGGTCCAAGTGGACCTGGAAAAAATAGATTGGTCACACAAGACTAAGGACAATCTTACTAGTAGCGAGCGCACGGCACTAAGAGAACTCCAGAACAATAACAGTATCGTAATAAAGAACAGCGACAAGGGGGGCAATGTCGTCCTTCTCAAATTGGATCAATATGAATGTGAGGCCAAACGTCTGCTAAGCGACGCTTCAACCTATAAAAAACTGGACGTAAATCCCTTACCAAGGATAGTTGACACACTGAACCACAAATTGAAGCTAGCTAAAGATGAGGGGCTACTCACCATGAAAGAATACAACTACCTCGTAGTAACCGACTACAATATACCCACGTTTTATATCATACCAAAAGTCCATAAAAGCCTGAATAATCCCCCAGGCAGACCTATCGTGTCTGCCTGTCATGGACCCCTTGAGAGAGTAGGAAAATATCTGGACCTACTCCTCAAGGAATTGGTCACAGATTTAGAGTCATTCGTTCAAGACACACAGCATGTGCTAGCGAAATTAAATGAGCTCGACAAGCTTCAGGAAACTGATATATTGCTCGTGGGTATCGATGTAGAGTCCCTATATACCTCTATCCCGCATGAGATTGGTATCAAGGCGGTTGAAACCTTCCTCGAATCTGCATACCCAGCCTCAGGACACCAAAACGAATTTATTGTGGAATTACTCCATTTTGCATTGCATAACAATAACTTTCAATTTTTGAACTCTTATTACCATCAAATAAGAGGGACATCAATGGGAGCAGCCTGGGCACCAGCCTACGCCTGCCTTCACTTGGGCCACTGGGAAGAGGAAGAGGTCTACACGTCCGAGATGTACCGCCGCCACGTACGCACGTGGTGGCGGTACATCGACGACGTCTTGATGATCTGGCAGGGATCAGTTGAACTTTTGGAACTTTTTTTGCTGAAACTAAACACCAATACACGCAATATACATTTAACATATACCTACGATGCGGAGAGACTGTCCTTCCTGGATCTACAAATAACACTAAAAAATAAAAAATTACATACATGTACTTATCGTAAAGATACTGCAGCAAATAATTTACTTTATGCCACTAGCCATCATCCTAATTGGCTGAAAAATGGGATCCCGGTGGGTCAGTTTCTCCGTATCAAAAGGAATTGCTCAAATCCAGAGGACTACAGGCGCGAAAGTCAAGAATTATATTCACGTTTTCGTGAACGTGGATATTCCCACGGACAAATTAAAAAATCTCGAAAAAGGGCGGCGATACGTGACCGCCTGGACCTCCTTACCAAAAAGAGAACCATCGACAAAATCTCTCATGAGACGGTAGAGCCCATCAGAAACATTACCACATACGGGTCCCAATGGGACAATGTCCGTAAGGTCCTCGAAAAACATTGGGGTATCTTACGAAATGCTCCCGTCCTGACAGACTTTGTCGGTGAATCCCCAAAATTAGTTGCCCGCCGGGCCAAAAGTATCGGAGACATATTAATACGATCAGAATTTACTAAAGAACCTGAAACCACATGGTTATCTAATTATCCAAGGTCACTCGGTATGTTCCCCTGTAACCGATGCCAGGTTTGTCCCTATGTGGACAGAACATCAAGTTTTACTGATGCCCATGGTAAAGGATCGTATGAAATCAGGAGCTTAATAAACTGCTCGACAGCGCGCGTCATTTATCTTATTACATGCCCATGTCCCAAAATCTATGTGGGAAAAACTAAACGACCCTTGCGTGTACGTCTGGGCGAACACCTAAGGGAAATAAACGAAAAAGTGAAAGAACCTGAGAAACCTCTCGCCAGGCACTTTGCACAGTGCCATAATAGGTGCTCGGATGGCCTGACGGTTAAAGGCATATATGCCCTTAAACTTCCTAACCGTCGAGGCGACTTTGATCGCATCCTATTACAAAAAGAGAAATGGTGGGTATACCATTTAAAATCCTTGGTGCCCGTAGGACTAAATACAGAACTCAACTTGCAGGTCTTCCTAGACCCCTGACCAATGAATTCCATCTCTAACCGACGGTGGCTCTACACCACTGTTGATAATGGACCCCAACTTAAATCACTGTAAAATATGCCCCTCTGAACATACCCACCCCTTCCTATATTTATTGTATATAATTTATTTATTTATTTTCACTCCTGATCTTTACATCCATTTTTTATGTTAACCCAACTACAAGCATCCCTATATATATTCTTCTGGATTGCTGACTTTGGGTTTCCTGAAAAATGAAAAACTATCATCGCAATAAGCCATATATGCTTTTTTTCACTATAAGGATGTTCCCCTTTCTTTGTATTTTATTATTTTTCTTTCCCTGTTATGTCTTCCCTTCCCCTCCCCCCTCCCTCACTTATTTTTTTTTTTTTGTCTATCCCAGTGTATGTTCCCCTACCCCTTCCCTATGTCTTTTTCTTTTTCTTTTTCTCCAATCATCCATAGATGAGAAACATAGCCAAAATGGACCGATCTGGAGATGTATCTCTTCATTTAGAAGATGGCCTTTTTCTCCGGAACAAGTTACAGAAAAGAGAAAAGAAATCTTAATAAATGGCTCTGAAGAGCAACACAAGCTGTTCACCACGGCTGCAACAGGACAGTTGTACTTCCCCTTTTTCCGATTGGTGATGGGCGTTGACAAGCGGTTTGCATAAATTAAAGCACCGCTGCCTGCGCCCAACACGTCCAAGACGAAGCTACGCCAGTGCGCATGGCGAAACGCGTTGACGTCACCTAAACAACGTGATCACGTGACCCCTGAAGTTTATCCGGCTGGACGGAGGACGGAAGCCTACGGGCATCCGCATCGGATGGATTGTCTTGGTCGACCTGCAAGTGGCGCCTGATGCCGGGAGCCGTCACACGGCACAGAGGAGACCTTAAGTGGATTGCCATCAAGGGATGAACGCACCTCACAGAACCTGGTACGGCATGTCACTGATGTGACAACTGCACATCACAACTAACCAGCCAGCAATAAGCAGAGCACCAGAGTGGATCTGACAAAAGCTGCATCTCATGGATGGACTTATCCCATTAACTCCACAAGCAGCGGACTGGTAATGTATTAGCCTCCCTTCTATGGGACGGCCAGTCATGTCATTTCTCATCACTCTTACCAGCTGCTATTTTTGAGTCTGGTGTTTGGTACAGTACATTAATACGGGTTGGACTTCTTTCTGTGCATGAATGATCCCGTTTCTCCTCTGCTGGCACACCAATTTTTATTGCCTAGTAAATGTTTATTTCCCTGGACTAACCACTGGTATATTCACATATACTAACCAATACTAGGCAATTTATCAGTGCTCTCCTAAATGTCACATTGACAAACGATCAATATCCAGTTGTTCAACACAATTCTTTTTTCACTAATTATTATAATTTAATATATTTTCAATTATTGCCAAAACTTCTGAATACTGAACTCTTTGTGAACTAACAAACCATCAAGCGCAAAGTCGACCAACAATATATGCATGATTCGTGCATATCCACCCCAACTCACCTAACCCTCCTACCTCCTGTCCTCCACCATGCCAGTGTTCAGCCCCATCATTTATTATTGACACTCTATTGACCTTGCAGAGTGGATAATCATTGTTTTTCTCCCTCTATCCCACTACTTGATTACTGCACTAAAATTCATACACTTTTAAGTGTCAATACATGATCGGTCTGAACACCACGTGTCCGGATCACGTTCTCTGTTAAATGTTTGTCTCTGTCTTGTCCATTAATTTTTAGTGTTTATCTGAATTTTTAAGGTAGCCACATTCAATTTATCTTTATGGCAACCTAGTACCCATTATGTAACTTGTAATATTTAATGCCTATTTTTCATATTTTTGATACAAATAAATTTACTAAAATGTATCTTTGTCCTTACCATTGATCACTACAGTGTTGCCTATAGTAATCCCTTTAAGCCTCATTGGCTGATTTCCTCCCTTTCACTCAATTCCCCCACTCTTTCTTCTAAATTTCCCCTACCCCGTCTTCATCCTATTTACTTTGTTATTATCAAGTAACATATGTAGCGCTACCCCCGCAGGAGCCGCTGATTTGTTGTTGGGATCGGCATATTAAGTTACCTTGATGTGGCCCAGGGGTGTAGTTGTACAAACAAAGTAGTGAGCGAAGGTCCAGACAGTGAATAAAGGGTTTTCCAATGCTTTATTTCCAGGCCAACACGGCCAACATCAACATCAAATAGGAAGAGAAAGGTTGATAAATAGAAAGGGAAGAAAACCTTGCGGTATCAGACCTGGATATGAACCGAGCAGTCCTGCTCTTAGTAGTATCAAATTGTAACCCGTCGCCACTCTAACCAGAGTGGGTGAAATGCCCCCGGACAGACTCCTATCACAAGCCTGGCAGCCGAGGTGTCACTTTAGATTTCTGGGAGGAACAGGTCTCTCTCACAGACCTGGCTCTAGGGCCTCTGACACAGGCCAATTACTTTAGGTAAGCTGAATGAATAAATGGAGCGAATCCTCCCAGTAAGTTTTAGCATAGGTTACCGGATGACAGCAAAGCGTACCTGTCAGCATTCCGGTCACCAGATCCCCGATTGGTTTGTTTCAAGCCCTGTTGGACAACCTGCCTCTGGGTTCTCCTCAAGCCGACCCCCCAATCGAACGGCATCCAGCCTGGGATTCTTTCAGTAGAATCAGAGATCCAGTAAGTCACTGGAGTCCCCTTTTACCTCCGAATGAGGTTCGGTGTAACTTGCAATTCTGGCCAGGTGGGCCACGGTGGCGGGGTCCATGGATGCGCGCACCCTGAAGGTGGATGCCGCACCTGGAACCGGGACCCCGCAAAAGTTTTTGAGCACATGACACCTGTCACAGATATACTCTCCCCCATCATGCCCCACGAGGGAAAAACTCCTCTAATTGGCTGCTGGGAAAACGTACTCTGCCAGAACCCCTCTGGCGCTAACTGCTGGCCAGGGATGGTACCACATCCCTGAAGCACAGACTGACCCAGTGGATATTTCTGGAATGACAGAAGTCCCAATTTAGCAAATTGTGAATGGCAGCAAACTAACTCTCCCATTCCCCACTAACTTTAGCGTAGTGCCCATACTGAAAGTAAGGGGGCGCTACACATATATAATATAACCCAGGATGTGTCAAGAACAAGTGTGACCAGAAATGTGTGGACTGCCGCAAAGAATATCAGGTTCAAGTAAAGTGTAAAATAATATAATTTATTTAAAATTAAGTAAATAACACAAATGTAAAAGTACCTCCAATATATCAAAACTGTGTAAAGCAAAATCAGATAACCAAACGGCAGTGACACACAATGAACAACTGCCCAAGCCAACTATATACAGGAAACAGCATAGATTAATCGTAGTGGTAACAAAGCCAGGGTCATACACAGGAGATCAAGCAGAGGGTGCTGGGAACAAGACAGGACAAGGAGAGGATAACAGGAGACTAAGTGAGCAGGTAGGAAGGGATCAGGCTACACTGCCAGGATCAGGGTCCAGAATCAGGAACACAGGAACGCAGGTTAGGGGCACATGGAGACAGAACACCAAGGCAGGAATGAAGAGAATGGACAGGGTTTAAATCAGTGGTGGTGTGTCCATAAGGGGCCTGTGGCCATCAGGAAGAAGTTGGGGCCGGCGTGGGATCACAGGGTCACTTCCAGGAACACTTCTGAGGGAGGACTCCACAGAGTGAGAAGGGTTGGATAGGCTTGCTACGCGCTCAGAGCTACTGCTCCTTCTATTGGCCTAGGGTGGAAGTGTCTGCATGGTGCTATTTAAATGCTGGCGCTGTGGGACAACAGGTCCCAGCGCCGACCATAAAGAGCATTATAGCTGGGCAATGTATAGTAACAAAAATATAAAATGTATAAATACAGAATAAGAGATTATAAATACATGTAAAAACTGCAGTAAAAACAATAATAAAAACAATCGAAACAATAGTAACTAGTGAAACACTATACTTGTGGATACTTTATAAGACCAGAATTGGGGCTATTTTAATGATTGGGCATGCATGCAAGGAGAACAAGTAAGAATGTAAATCGTATGTAAGTGTGCCTAAGCACATGTACACATAACATGCGTAAGGATGCACACGTGGATGCACACACGTGCGGGGATCTAAGTCCATTCTAGGGAAATGCAGGTAGGCACAATAAGAAAGGACAAGGTGTGTCATATAGCCGTGTATCTGAAAAATACACATACATAGACATGTATAAGTGTAATAAGGGATGGTAAAAAAGGTCCACCATGCATGCATCCCCATGTACACAAACACGTATAAGCATAAATACACCTACACATGGATGCGCACATGCGGATACAGACATGTACGTAAAGAGGAGGTAATGCGTAATTATATTAAAATAATATTGGAATAAAATAAACTGCATATTGAAAAGTATATAAGAGATATGTATGACCTGTATGGGTCTTAAGCTATGGTAATATGACTGTAGATCACAAATAGGAGATGTCTGCTATAGAGGAAGGGACAAGGGAATATTAATCGGTTGATAAAACAACATACATATAAATAAACATATATGTACATGTACCCATACATGCATGCACAGGTGGACACGCACACGTACATACACGTGCGGCTAAAGAATAAACACACATGCACATACGTGCGTGTAACTGTGGACTCGCATCTGTGCATGCATGCACACACAAACCTGTGTCGTGGGAACATGCAAGACAGGAATACATCCATTGGGGGGATCTCATGGGGAAACAAATGTAACTCATAACAATGTATGCACTTCAATGTCCTCGTTTAACCCCCCCGGTGTTAAGGTACCCAAAGAATAGATCCAATATGTTTCCTGCTGGCATAAGTGTTTGTATCGCTCAGCCGCAGGGTATGTAGCTGGGATGGACTCTATTGCCCACACACCAAGGCCAACCGTGGATTGGTTGTGGTGTGTTAGGAAGTGTTTAGGGACGCTATAATGATCACGGCCCTTTTCAATGAAGCGCCTATGTTTTTACCAAAGCATGCCCTAAGTACTCTGATGGTTCTGCCGACATAAAATTGTCCATACGGACAGGTAAGACAGTATATAACGTAGTCTGTGGAACAGTTATAGAATTATTTTAAGGTGTACATCTTTCCTTTGACAGTAAAGATTTTCTGGCCATGATGTACAAACTGCCAGGTTAAACAGAGGGGTTTTGTGCATTGGTACATCCCTTTCAGTGGGATAAGAACAGGTTGTGATGTAATGGGTTGAACAGACTTAATTTTGCTGGGTGCAATTTTGCTTTTTATATTAGATTTTCTATATGCCACTTTGGGTTTGGTGTCAACTGTGGCCCTAAGATGGGGATCTTCTAGTAGGATAGACCAGTGTGCGGCTAGTACTTTTTCAGTTTTTCTATATTTATCATGAAATTGTGTAATGAATCTTGTTGGTGCTTTGACGGCAGATGTTGTGATACGAGAGCCTGTGGGTAAGTTACGTTAGTTGTTCAAGGCCTCATCAATGAGTGAGGTAGGGTATCCTTTGTCTAGGATTTTTTTTTTAAAGAAGTTGGCCATGGATGTCGTAGTCAGAGTCTCTAGTGCAAATTCTACGCAGTCTGCAAAACTGGCTTTGAGGGATATTACTGACCCACCTGGGATGGTGGCAGCTATCGTAGTGTATAAAATAATTGCCTGCAGTGGGTTTGATAAAATTCTTTGCGTATATTGTTCCATTGTCATGACAGAGTTCAAGATCTAGAAATGCTAGAGTGTTGGGATCAGCCACATAAGTAAGGGATAGGCCCAGGGTGTTAAGATTGCAATATTGCACGAAAGACACAATGTCATCGAGAGTGCCGTTCCAGATGATTACTATGTCATCGATGTATCGACCGTAGTACATCACATGGGCGGCAAAGGGGTGGTCAGCTGCAAGATACAAGTTTTCCCAGAATCCCATTGTAAGGTTGGCATAACAGGGGGCAAAGTTGGTCCCCATAGCGGTGCTGTTGATCTGTAGGTAGTGCGTGCTTTCTGACTCAAAATAGTTATGTTTAAGGCAAAATATTAGGGTCTCAAGGATAAAATGGGCTTGCCGTGAATTGGTATGAGCGTCATTGGCCTTAAAGTGTTCAACGGCACGTACTTCTACATCATGAGTAATGGATGTGTACAGAGAGAACACATCAAGGGACAGCCACTAATAGCTATGCTCTCATTGATAAGGTTTAAGCATGTCTAGTAGGTGGGGTCCATCACGTATATATGAGGGGAGGTTTTGTGCCAGAAGTTGGAGGAATTGATCAATGTAAATAGAGAAGCCACTAGTTACGCTATCCATTGCTGCTAATATTGAACAGCTCGAGGGATTAGTAAGGTCTTTGTGAATTTTTGGCAAGTGGTAGAAGGCACTTTATCGAAGTTTTATCTTTAAAAATAAGCTTTGGTTTTAGAGATGATTTTATCTTCAAGAGCTTTATTGACAAGTATAGTGGATTCTAGAGCAAACTGGAGTGTAGGATCACTGGGAAGGGTTTGATAGGTCTTGGTATCAGAGAGTATTCTTCGTGATTCAAGGGTATAATCAGCCCTGTCTTAGATCACTATACTACACTCCCTTTATCCGCAGGTTTGATGACAATGGACTTATTGTGGGTCAGCTGTTCAAGTGCCTTATGTTCTAGTGGTGAAAGGTTAGATTTAAGGTAAGTGTGCTGAGGATCAGCTTTGCACATTTTAATGAGGTCGGAGTATACAACCTGGTAGAAGTTCTGGAGGTAAGGGCCTATATTGTGTGTGGGGTTAAAGATTTATTTAGGGTGTAATGTTGTGTGTCTGACTGGAGGTGAAGTGCAACAATGTTGAGTAAGCCATTCTAAGTCTGCATTATAGTTCTCAGCATATAGTTCCTCTAACTGGGCAAGTACAGGTAGATCTGCGTCATCGAGCAAGACATTTGCTATAACATAGGGGGTCTGATTGATTTCTTCTGAAGTAGGTATGTCTTTAGAAGATTGGATGTTAAAATATCTCTGTTCCGTAAGGTCTCTAATTAATTTATTAAGGTCTTTAAACAGTGTACTAAGGAGGGAGGTGTCGTACATAGTCAGTTCAGTGCGAGTAAGGTTGTACATTTTTATAGTTTCCACATGTTTCCTAGTCTTCTTTTGGTGAGAATCGGTGGTGGGGTAGCTACTAAAAAATCACTGTCTAGGTTTTGGGTCAGGGTGTTGCTGACAGTTACAACTCTTAGTTGTGTAAAGAGATTTGGCTTTACACAACTAAGAGTAAGAGGTAGAGTTTCTAACCATAGCATGAATCTATCCATGGCCGCTGCTGCCATCCCTTATTCGAGCGCCGGGCCCCTTTTCGGATGGCGGGCGCCTGAATTACAGAGGTGGGGGGTGCTTTTGAAGCACCTGATTAGAGCCATAGGCTCTAATAGGCTTCAAAATAGATGAACTGCGAGTGCCATGCTTGGCAGTTTATAGTTCATTTTCCTTCTGAAGCAGTCACAGCCTTGGTAGAAATGACTGTGTCCTGCCAGCAGATGCAGAGTGGGACCCTTACTCTCTGTGTGAAAGAAGTGGTCTCATTGCAGAAGTCTGGCACTCCTCACTAATTGGAGAGCTCTGGCTGTGACTCAACAGGAAGAGTGTCAGCAGTCCTGGAATCTTCACTCCCCCTTCCCCTGGGAAAAGCTAAGTGGGGAGGAGACAGGTGGTATGAAGGGGGTTGCAGTAGAATGTAGGCACTGTGCTTTGGGGGAAGTGATGTATGGCCCAGAGGCAGTTTATTGAAATAGGGAGAGAGATAGACAGGAAGCAAGTTCTCTAACCAGGGGGGGTGGAAGGCGCTATGCCACAGAGAAGGAGGGGGTTAAGTAGACTGGTAGATAAGGTACGTGGCAAGAAGAAACAGTGACCATGGAGGAAGATTGTGGGAGGTGCTGTAACTGGGGGTGAGAACCTGAGGTGGCAGGGAGTCGCTGTGGCTGCAGGGGGTGGGCTTTAACACTTCCATCTCTGAAAATATGCAGGTAAAGGCAGCAGAAGCATTTTCTATTCACCCGACTCCTGATACTGAGAGCCTGTTCCATAGACTGCTGTCTGCAGTAATGACACATCCTGCACTGTGGCCGAAGTGTGGGATAATAAGTGTGCTGCATGCTGCCTTTACTAAGGTCTACCGACACTATTAAAGAGCTGTCAACATACCTCCATCAAGTAGCTTGCATCAACTTCCATCAACAACTATCCAGCATGTCAAGAGCACAGTGCAGGGAATGATTTTATGGCAGAAGGCAGCATGCCGCATGAGGGGGGCAAGCTCTGCAGCTGGTACAGGCTCATCAGTGGTACTGATTAACTGCAGGGAATGGTGGGTCCTTTGCTGGCATTAAGGTATGTGAGGAACCAGAACAGTAGGTTTGGGGGGTGAGGAGCTCCATTCCCAGGCTCACCTTTTGCTTAAACCGCTAGCAACAAAAGTGAGTACACCCCTAAGTGAAAATTACCAAATTGGGCCCAATTAGCCATTTTCCCTCCCCAGGGTCATGTGACTCGTTAGTGTTACAATGTCTCAGGTGTGAATGGGGAGCAGGTGTGTTAAATTTGGTGTTATCGCTCTCACTCTCTCATAATGGTCACTGAAAGTTCAACATGGCACCTCATGGCAAAGAACTCATGGAAATGTTTTATTTGTTTGCTCTACATAAAGATGGCCTAGGCTATAAGAAGATTGCCAGGACCCTGAAAATGAGATGCAGCACACTTGCCAAGACCATACCGCGGTTTAACAGGACAGGTTCCACGGTCAACCAAAGAAGTTGAGTACACGTATTCAGAGGTTGTCTTTGGGAAATAGACATATGAGTGCTGCCAGTATTGCTGCAGAGGATGAAGGGCTGGGAGAGTCAGCCTGTCAGTGCTCAGACCATACGCCGCACACTGCATCAAATTGGTCTGCATGGCTGTCGTCACAGAAGGAATACAATAGGAGAGGTAACTGTCAGCGCAGATACAAAGTACATTTATGGGTAGGGGTATGGTGATTGGTCCATTAGAAATAATAGTAACAGGCAGTTCAATGGTTAAAAATGCAGGTGATTTGGCTGTTCAATGGCGGCTGCTGTCCTCAGAGAGCTGACTCTGTGGTAAACAAAAGAGGGGTAGAGAAAGGAAGCGCCACCTAAGTGCAGTATTAAAGAGGTTCTTTTAATGACACATTGTACAAAACACACTTACAAGAAGGTAAGGAAAGAAGGCTCATCTGTAACATCCTGTAGTCCTTGTCCCGGATCCATGGGCTGCTTAGGAGTGAAGAAAGCAGAATGTGTGGAGTCTTCAGGCATGTCCTGTGGCCATCAGGATGAAGCCTGTTCCAGTCTCACAGGTCACGTGATTACTTTCGAGGAACACTTCCGGGAGGAGGGTCAGACAGGGAGAACAAAAGCCTTTGTTCTCCCTGTCTGACCTTACCTTCCTTACCTTCTTGTAAGTGTGTTTTGTACAATGTGTCATTAAAAGAACCTCTTTAATACTGCACTTAGGTGGCGCTTCCTTTCTCTACCCCTCTTTCGTCCCAGAAGGAAGCCTCTTCTAAAGATGATGCACAAGAAAGCCCACAAACAGTTTGCTGAAGACAAGCAGACTAAGGACATGGATTACTGGAACCATGTCCTGTGGTCTGGTGAGACCAAGATAAACGTATTGGGTTCAGATGGTGTCAAGCGTGTGTGGCGGCAGCCAGGTGAAGCATACAAACGCAAGTGTGTCTTGCCTACAGTCAAGCATGGTGGTGCGAGTGTCATGGTCTGGGGAGCTACAGTTCATTGAGGGAACCATGAAGGCCAACATGTACTGTGACATACTAAAGCAGAGCATGATCCGCTCCCTTCGGAGACTGAGCCGCAGGGCAGTATTCCAACATAATGACCCCAAACACACTTCCACTGCCTTCCTAAAGAAGCTGAGGGTAAAGGTGATGGACTGGCCAAGCATATCTCCAGACCTAAACACTATTGAGCATCTGTGGGACATCCTCAGGCAGAAGGTGGAGGAGCGCAAGGTCTCTAACATCCACCAGCTCCGTGATGTTGTCATGGAGGAGTGGAAGAGGACTCCAGTGGCAACCTGTGAAGCTCTGGTGAACTCCATGCCCAAGAGGGTTAAGGCAGTGCTGGAAAATAATGGTGGCCACACACAATATTGACACTTTGGGCCCAATTTAGAAATTTTCACTCTAGGGGTATATTTACTTTTGTTGCCAGCAGTTAAGACATCAATGGCTGTGTGTTGAGTTTATTTGAGGGAAAAGCAAATTTACACAGTTATACAAACTGTACACTCACTGCTTTACATTGTAGCAAAGTGTCATTTCTTCAGTGTTGTCACATGAAAAGATAGAATAAAATATTGACAAAAATGTGAGAGTGTACTGTATTTTCCAGCGTATAAGACGACCTTTTACACCGGAATTACACAGCCAAAAACCGGGGGTCGTCTTATACGCCGGGTTAAGCAGCTGCTCGCTCGATATCAGCCCGCCGGGCGCTCTGTAACTCTGTATTCTGCGCCGCTCAGCCAATCCCGATGCACTCTGTTGATGACAGAGCATGCTAAGCCTGCTTGGATTGGAGTAATAACCTCTGCCAATCCGAGCAGGCTTAGCATGCTCTGTCATCAACACAATCGGGATTGGCTGAGCGGCGCATATACAGACTACATACAGCACCTGGTGGCGGCGGCATTTTCATTTTTAAAAGCCATTGCATACAGCCTTACAAAGCTCCCGGCGGTGGCATTTTCGTTTTTTAAAGGCATTACATACAGCCTTACAAAGCACCCGGCGGCGGCGGGGGGTCGTCTAATACGGTGAGTAGACCACAAAACCACAGTTTTTAGCAGTATATTAGGGGGTCGTCTTATATGCCGTGTCGTCTTATACGCCGGCAAATACGGTACTCACTTTTGTAATTTATCCTAATTAAAATTACCTTTCTGTAGCTGCTTGAGGTTTTTGTGTGTTTGACTCACTACATTTCCCAGTAGTTTTCTCTGATTGAATGACTGTAACTGATCATGTGATTTATGGATGGCCGACCATCCCACTTAATTGGGTTTCAGAGGAATTGGTGAGTGTATACAAAATTGGTCTGTCCAATCCACAATATAAAAGTGAAAAAACAAAGAAAAACCTAGTGCATGAAGCACGGTAAACCCTTCATAGATTTTGTAGGCAGACCAATATCTCAGTAAAAAAAACACTTTTTTTTAGAACATCGTAGTAAAAAACATAGTTGAGTAAACATATATGACATAATTTGTAATTTCATAAATTCATGACATGATACCCAAAACATCACATTATGCATATCGAACAATATCTGCCTGTGGGATTCTGGTGGGCTAGCTGTCATGCATACTGGCGTGGACACCTTACATGTTTGGGACTATAGTCCTTTTTTAGAGGTTTTTGTCATATGGGTAACAGTAATTTCTACAATATAAGTATATAACATTAGTAATACAGTGACATAATTTTACATAGAAACAGTTGGTAAGAAAAAAAGTATTTAATATAACTGCATATTGCATATAATCAAGGTTACATGCTATACTCACATCACGTTTCTCAATGTTGCACATAGTTGCTAAATAGATGGTTAGGTTTCAAACGGAGAGAGTTATGCACCGTGTGGTGACCCCAAATGGAGACCGACAGAGACAGCAGGACAGAGAGAACCAAAGACTGCACACCCAAAGACCCGACGGTAAGGGAGCAAAGCCTTTGCCAAACTGTTGCCAACATGACAAGATGTCTACAGTATATCATTGTTGGGAGTGGGGTTTAGAGATTCTAGTCTGTTTAGATAAGCAAATATTAGTAGGCATACTTGTGTAGCAGGACTTTTGTGTATAATCTATGTATGGTTGTAAAAGAGGTGAAGTGATTATGGCTGACAAGTAGGACACCTATCCTATCAGGTAAAGCACATAAAAGAGATAATGACCTGTCTATCTACATATCATACCTCCAATGTTCAACTGGTGTCTCATGTCCGTCCACTTCCCAACTTTGTGCTGCAATGAATGGCAGTACAGGGTGGGCTTTATACAGTATCTCACAAAAGTGAGTACACCCCTCACATTTGTGTAAATATTTTATTATGTCTTTTCATGTGACAACACTGAAGAAATTACACTTTGCTACAATGTAAAGTAGTGAGTGTACAGCTTGTATACCAGGGTAAATTTGCTGTCCCCTAAAAAAAATAACTCAACACACAGCCATTAATGTCTAAACCAATGGCAACAAAAGTGATTATACCCCTAAGTGAAAATGACCAAATTGGGCCCAAAGTGTCAATATTTTGAGTGGCTACCATTATTTTCCAGCACTGCTTTAAACCTCTTAGGCATGGAGTTCACCAGAACTTCACAGGTTGCCTCTGGAGTCCTCTTCCACTCCTTCATGACAACATCACAGAACTGGTGGATGTTAGAGACCTTGCGCTCCTCCACCTTCCATTTGAGGATGCCCCACAGATGCTCAATAGGGTTTAGGTCTGGAGACACGCTTTGCCAGTCCATCACCTTTACCCTCAGCTTCTTTATCAAGGCATTGGTAGTCTTGGAGGTGTGTTTGGGGTCCCCAGTGCTGGCAACACTCATGCAGCCCCAGGCCATGACACTCCCACCACCAGCACACTTGTCTTAGTACTTCTCACCTGGTTGCCGCCACACACACTTGACACCATCTGAACCAAATAAGTTTATCTTGGTCTCATCAGATCACAGGAGATGGTTCAAGAAATCCATGTCCTTAGTGTGCTTGTCTTCAGCAAACTGTTTGCAGGCTTTCTTGTGCATCATCTTTAGTAAGGGGCTTCCTTCTTGGACGATAGCCATGCAGACGTATTATATGGTCTGAGCACTGGCAGGCTGACCCCCCAACCCCGTCAACCTCTGCAGCAATGCTGGCAGCACTCATATGTCTATTTTCTAAAGACAACCTCTGGATATGACACTGAGCATGTGCACTCAACTTCTTTGGTCGACCATGGCGAGGCCTGTTCTGAGTGGAACCTGTCCTGTTAAACTAGTGTTAAACTGTCCTGTTAAACTATGCTGCAGCTTAGTTTCAGGGTATTGGTAATCTTTTTATAGCCTAACCTATCTTTATGTAGAGCAACAAAAAAAAATTTCAGATCCTCTGAGAGTTCTTTGCCATGAGGTGTCATGTTGAACTTCCAGTGACCAGTATGAGAGAGTGGGAGCGATAACACCAAATTATACACACACGCTCCCCATTCACACCTGAGACCTTGTAACACTAGTAGTGTAACAAGTCACATGGCACCTGGGAGGGAAAATGGCTAATTGGGTCCAATTTGGACATTTTCACTTAGGGGCATACTCACTTTTGTTGCCAGCAGTTTAGACATCAATGGCTGTGTGTTGAGTTATTTTGAGGGGACAGCAAATTTACAAATACACAAGCTGCACACTCACCACTTTACATCGTAGCAAAGTGTTATTTTTTCAGTGTTTCATAAAAGGATGGAGCTGCGTCATGGTGCCACCGACGCATGTGCGGCCACCCCCCTGCGCTCCAGAATGTAGAAACCTGATTTAGTAAGTATAGCATGCAACCTTGATTATATGCAAAATGCAGTTATATTAAATACTTTCTTCTTACCAACAGTTATATGTAAAATTATGTCGCTGTATTACTAATATTATATATTTATATTGAAGAATTTACTGTTACCCATTTGACAAAAACCTCTAAAAAAGGACTATAACCAGTCCCAAACATGTAAGGTGTCCACGCCAGTATGGACGACAGCTAGCCCACCAGAATTTCACGTGCAGCTATTGTTCGATATGCATAATCCGATGTTTTGGGTATCAAACGTCATGAATTTGAAATTACAAATTATGTCATATATGTTTACTCACCTATGTTTTTTTACTATGATGTTCTAATAAAATGTTTATTTACTGACATATTCTGCCTAAAAAATCCACGAGGGGTCTGCTGTGCTTCAGACACTATTTCTTTGTTCGATCATCCCACTTAAAGACACTAAACTCTGGTTAAAAAAAAAAAAATTCTATTCAAGTATACTGTAATTTCATAACTCAAAAAAGTACCATTCATTGCTTTCTGCTGTGAGCTGACTTCCTGTTAGAGGGTGGCTACCTTTATTCTCTATGGTCCCACTGTACATAGGAATGTAGCAATCCTCACTTGCTCCCTCCAAAAATAGACTAGGGACTGCGAACTATAGACAATGGGATTTGTAGTGTTCGTAGAATAGTGCACGTGACCAGAACCAATGTGCACTACTAGTTCCAAACAAACAGTAATGAGAAGGAAAATAAGAGGCTCTGGAGCTCACAGAGAATGTTACAAGGAGGTAGAAAAACACAGTTCACAAAACAATTGCACAAAAAAAATATTTTAAGATAAGTTATAAGATTATAAAATAGTTTTAAGTGGATCCAAATGTTACAGCTATGCTAACAGTCTTGCTGTGATAGAAACATGCATAAACATGATAATTGTTCCTGGAGAAAATAATGCTCCATGCTCCTTCCACTGCCAGTCACATGGTAACACTCAGGCCCCGTACACACGACCAGTTTCCTCGGCAGAATTCAGCTTCCGACCGAGTTTCTGGCTGAATTCTGCCGAGAAACCCGGCCGTGTGTACACTTTCGGCCGAGGAAGCCGACGAGGACCTCGGCGAGGAAATAGAGAACATGTTCTCTATTTCCTTGTTGTTCTATGGGAGAACTCGGCCCGCCGAGGTCCTCGGCGGCTCCAGGACTGAACTGGCCGAGGAACTCGATGTGTTTGGCACGTCGAGTTCCTCGGCCGTGTGTACGGGGCCTCACACATTATATGAGCAGAAGCAGAAAATTCTAATGTTATACTTAAACTGTTTACTTACCAGAAACGTTGAAGAGATAAAAATTCCCAGTAAATACACCTATGGCATTTTTCATATTGCTTCAAAGTACAATGGTGCCATCTAGTGGCCAATTCTGTTATTGAATTTTTTGTAGTTAACTCTAAAACCATTTTTTTTCTTTCAAAGATCATTCCAACACACCTAATTTTCATGTGTTTGTATTCATTTTCAGTTTTTTGGGTGCATCGTAATGTAATTTTAAAATTTTCAAAATAGTAAATCAAGTTTGATTTCTAGTGTGAAATGCTGAAATCCTTTAACCACTTAAGGACCTTGGCTGTTTTTCAGATTTGGCGTTTACAAGACTAAAACATTTTTTTTTGCTAGACAATTACTTAAAACCCCCAAACATTATTAGCTAAATTCAGAGACAGTTACGCCAGCGTATCAGTAGATACACCGTCGTAACTCTGAATCTACGCCGTCGTAAATTTAAGCATATTCTGGAAACCAGATACGCTTAAATTAGGCTAAGATACGAGCGACGTAAGTCTCCTACGTCGTCGTATCTTAGGGTGCATATTTACGCTGGCCGCTAGGTGGCGCTTCCGTTGAGTTCGGCGTAGAATATGCAAATGACTAGATACGCCGATTCAGAAACGTACGTGCTCCCGTCGCAATTAGTTACGCAGTTTATGTAAGAGATACGCCGGCATAAAGATAAAGCTGCTCCCTAGGTGGCGCAGCCCATGCAAGGTATGGACGTCGAAACAAGCCTATCTTTTTACGTCGTTTGCGTAAGTCGTACGCGAATAGGGCTGGACGTAATTTACGTTCACGTCGAAACGGCGTACTTTGGAGCAATGCACACTGGGATATGTCCACGGACGGCGCATGCGCCGTTCGTAAAAAACGTCAATCACGTCAGGTCACGAATCATTTACATAAAACACGCCCCCCTAGTCCTCATTTGAATTAGGCGCGCTTAGGCCGGCCCATTTACACTACGCCGCCGTAACTTAGGAGGCAAGTGCTTTGTGAATACAGCACTTGCCTCTCTGACTTACGGCGGCGTATCGTATATGCGATACGCTACGCCGGCTCACAGTTAAGCCATTCTTTCTGAATCTAGGTATATATATATTTTTTTTCTAACACCCCTCTCCCGCCGCCGATAACGGTGATCTCGCGGCGAATCCGCCGCGGAGACCACCGTTATCGTTTACACCACCGCTCACAGTAAAGGTGGATATCTCGGTTGTGGCAGCAGCTGCTGCAGTTACCGAGATATCCATCTTTAAAAAAAGGACGTATATAGTCGTGAGCAAGTCCTTAAGTGGTTAATAGAACAGATCAAAGCACAAACACATGGCTTTTTGGTGAATTTATGGAGATTATATACTAAAGGCAAATAGGCTGTTCAAGTTGCAAGGGCTTGGAGAATGTGGTGCAAAATCACTTTGCAAAGAAGACCCAGTCACATGGTTTTTGCTTGCATTTGATTGGATTGTCGAAGTCGGCTGAAATTTGCCTCTTTCACCAGGCTAATGCCTTGTACACACAATCGGAATTTCCAATGAAAAAAGTCAGACGGAATTTTTTTCAGCGGATATTCCGACCGTGTATGGGCCCCATTGGACTTTTTTTTCCGACCGTGTATGGGCCCCATTGGACTTTTTTTTTTTCCGTCGGAGTTTAGAAATAGAACATGTTTTATTTTTTTTCGATGGAAAAAAATCCTATCGGAAATTCCGATCGTCTGTGTGGAACTCCGACGTAGAAAAAAACACGAATGCTCAGAATCAAATCAACGCATGTTCGGAAGCATTGAACTTAATTTTTCTCGGCTCGTCGTAGTGTTTTACGTCACCGCGTTTTGGACAGTCAGAATTTGGTCTGACAGTGTGTATGCAAGACAGCTTGAACAGAATTCCGACGGAAAATTACATCGGATTTTATCCCATCGGAAATTCCGATCGTGTGTACAGGGCATATTAAAACATTCTCCTGCAAGGTGAATAGCCTGTTTGCCTTTAGTAAATCAACACCATTGTGTTTTCATTTAGTTTTCTCAAATACACAAGTTCATCAAGTTCAATCAAAAAATGTGAAATACAATCCCATATACAGGCGGTTCCCGGGTTACAAACATCCTACTTACAAATGGAGGGAGACAACAGGAAGTGAGGGTAAATCTACCCCAAGGAAGGGAAATTCACTCCTGTAAGACTAATCATAGGAAAAAGGTGTCTCCAATGAAGCTTTATCACCAATCCTTGTTTCCACAACAACCCCAAATTTTAAAAATCCAATTGTCATTGGGACAGAAAGTGAGGTGAAATCTTCTAAACAGGGGCATAAACAGCACAACAAATATTACAGGGGTGTTAGCTCTTCCCTATGTTTTCCAAAAAACATAAAAAAAAATGTTTTTAGCTGGAGCTACACTTAAAAAAATGTAACTGTTCCGACTTAATTCAACTTGAAGGATCACTAAAGGATTTTTTTTTTCCGCTAAATAGCTTCCTTTACCTTACTGCAGTCCTGGTTTCATGTCCTCATTGTTCGTTTTTGCTTTGAAGTTGCTGTAATTCTGCTGTGATCTCCACACTTCCTGCTTGTCTGGCTCCTTATGAAAAATCTCATGGCAGCTTTTCACTGTGGTCCAAGCTGTGTGTCTAAAACTCCTCAGAACCAATCAGATTCATTTTAAAAACAAAACACTGCCCTGGATTTGTTTGTTTTTGTTCTGTGTTGTTGTTTGTTCTCTTTACTTCACAGAAACATGAAACCAGTTTAAAACCGAAAGTGAAACTAGAGGCACATTATAGGATTGAATTTAATCTATTTTTAATCATTTTTAAAATGAATCAGTTAACTTTTATGTCTCTATACCCTGTAAACAGTCATTTCAGCAAAAAAAAAAAATTCCTTTAGTGACCCTTTAAGAACAAACTTACAGTACCTGTCTTGTTTGTAACCCGGGGACCGCCTGTACACAATCCTTCACCCACAGTTGATCCAGAGGAAGGCAGAAAACCCCAGTAGAGCATGATCTAATTTGCTACAGCAGGGGAAGAAATTCCTTCCTGATCCCCTGAGAAGCAATCAGATTTTACCTGGATCAACTTTACCTATAAATGTCAGTACCCAGTTATATTATGTACATTTAGGAAAGAATCCAGGCCTTTTTTAAAGCAACCACTTCTGGAGGGAGTCCAATCCATATTTTCACAGCTCTTACTGTGAAGAAACCTTTTTCTGTATTTGGAGATTAAATCTTTTTTCTTCTAGACGTAAAGAGTGTCCCATTGTCCTCTGTGATGACTTTAAAGCGGGGTTCCAACCACAATTAGACTTTTTTAAATGTATGTCCTTTCATCCTGCGTTTTTATAATATAAATCCGGTAACTTACTATTTTACAATCCGCCGCCGATCCGCATAGTTATTCAAAAAAGATAGTTTATAAAACTATGTCCACACCGTTGTCATTTTGCTTGTGGGCATTGTGAAGCCCACGAGCACTTACTTCCTGGAAGTCTTGGATGGGGAGTGATAATTGGGTAGCGCACTGCATCCTGGGAAAATATGACACACATTCCCCAGGAGCATTAGAGGGAGATGATGTCAGGATCCTAGGTGATTACAAAGGCAGATTTCGTGGGACTGCATAGCAACAGGCATTTCCAGATGAGTAAAACATTTTTTTTTTTTTAGGTCCAATGAGCACAATAATGAAAAAAAAATTTGGAGATGGAAACTCCACTTTAAATAACTCAACACCAAGTGTATGTATGATGCATGCATATTCTTAGCCCCCAAGTGCATAACTTTATATTTATCAACATTAAACCTCATTTGCCACTTAATTGCCCAATTACATTGAGGTTGGCTTGTAAATTTGAGACATCCTGTAAGGACGTTATTCCACTGCATAGCTTGGTGTCATCTGCAAAGACAGAAATGTTACTTTTGATCTCAGACCCAATATCATTTATAAGGATATTAAAAAGTAAGGGTCCCAGCACTGAACCTTGGGGTACACCACTGATAACCTTAGACCATTCAGAGTAAGAATCATTAACCACGACTCTCTGAATTCTGTCGTTTAGCCAGTTTTCTATCCATTTACAAACTGATATATCCAATCCTGTAGACCTTACCTTACACATGAGCCGTGTGTGCGGAACTGTATCGAACGCTTTTGCAATATCCAGGTATACCACGTCCACAGCCACCCCTCTGTCCAGGGTTTTACTTACCTCTTCATAAAAGGAAATCAGGTTTGTCTGACAACTTCTGTCTTTCATGAATCCATGTTGTCTGCTGCTTAAATAGTTTTTTTTCCAGCAAGAACTCATTTATGTGGTCTTTTATTAATCTCTCCAGTATCTTCCCAACTATAGAAGTTAAACTAACAGGTCTATAGTTACTTGGTAAAGATTTTGTTCCCTTTTTAAATATAGGCACCATGTTGACTAGGGTTGCCACCTGTCCAGGATTCACCCGGACAGTTCGGGTTTGGAATCATGTGTCCGGGTTTCAGAAAGCCTGAAACCCGGACACATTATTTAGCCTGGACTATGGCTTGCCAGCAGGGTTTAAGGCTGCAGTTGTCTCTTTCACACTGCCTGAGAGAGGGCTCGATCTACACCTATCCCCCACCCCGTCCCCTCTGTGTCTGCCCACACTCCAATCCTCAGTGCTGTGCCTCAGAAAAGGAAAGTGGAGGCTGGAAATAAAGTCCAGCAGCCTCAGATACATCTGGATGAGAGGTGCTGACTGCCAGGGGGTGAGTGAGCTCACCATCCATCCCTGTCTGTGAATGTCTCCCTCCCCTCTCCCTTTTCTCTCCTGCCTCTGATTGAGTACACAAAGGTGAATCAGGGTTCTCAGAGCACCCCTTACATCAGAGTTCCCTTTTACACCAGAGGCCACGGTGTTCCCCCTTACATTAGAGTCTTCTCCATACATCAGAGTTCTCAGTGTTCCCCCTTACATCAGAGTTCCCCCTCACATCAGAGTCCTCCTGTATATCAGAGTTCCCAGTGTTCCCCCTTAGATCATGGTTTCCAGAGCATCCCTTATGTTAGTTCCCCCTTACACCAGAGTCTGCAGAGTCCCCCCTTACAGTGAAAGGGAAGTCTGCGAGTTCAGATGTAAAAGAGAAACTCTGAGGACTCTGATGTAAGGGGGAACTCTTGGTATTAACTTCATATGATCAGAAATGGTGTTTAATAGCAAAATATATGTATAGGTTATACTATAAAAAAAAATTGCCATGGGCCGCTAAAGTGTTCGGGTTTGACTTGAAGAAAAGGTGGCAACCCTAATGTTGGCCCTGCGACAATCCAGTGGTTCCATTCCAGTTATTGTGAAGTTGTGAATTACAAGTGTTCTATAAGTATTTTCATGTACCAGAGAAGTAAACAGAATGTACATTAATCAGGGAATCTTAAAAGAATAATCACCATTTGGCACGTTGGTGAAATATCTAATCATTGTAATATGAATATGATCAGCAACCCTGCTATGTCTGGTACGTTAATAGTATCAGAGGCCCGATTCCGAGCGTGAAAACCAAAGAAAGGAAGAAAGGAGATAGACGTAAAGACTGGAAGAAAGGAGAAAAAGAGAGGGTGAGGGGAAAGGGAGAAGACCAACTACCTGTTAAATAAAAAGTAAAAATATCCTTTGCAAGAAATTTTAGTGGTTACCGTTTAAAACCAGTCACATGTTCATACCCTGTGCACAGCAGGGACATGCAGTGAGGTCAGTGGCTGGTGAAGCATTGGCTGGTATCAGAGCCAGATACACACAGGTTACATACGCCACATTCGTTAGAGTGAGAGCAATAATTCTAGCACTAGACCTTCTCTGTAATTCTAAACATGTAACCTGTAAAAAAAATGTAAGCGTCGCCTATGGAGATTTTTTCGTACTGAAGTTTGCCGCCATTCCACAAGTGTGCAAAAAAAAGCATGACATGTTAGGTATTTATTTAGTCATTGTAACATCACCTTTCATAGTATGCAAAAAAATTGGGCTAACAGTGTTGTTTTTTTTTTTATTCATGAAACATTTTTTTCCCCCCAAAAAAAGAGTTTAAAAATATTGCTGCGCAAATACCGTGTGACATAAAAAGTTGCAGCGACCACCATTTTATTCCATTTTATTCTATTTATTCTTCTAAAACAATATATATATTTTTTTTAATCACTTTATTTTTATTTATTTTTTTCCCATTTCTTGTTCCATACATAAATATGCCTATTCGGCATCCATTGCATTTCAGTTGACATACATTATACGACATTTTTACATTCCTATAACATTTCAATGTATGTCTCTATATTTTAATATCCTACCCCTTCCCCCCAACCCCCTGTCCTCTGCATTCTACATAGAGAGTCTATCCATCATCAGTTTTGGTGGTGCGACACTCGCATCTCTCAACCAGGAATACCAAATCTCCTCAAATTTACCCTCTGCTTTCCTTCGTTTGTAAGCCAGGTGTTCTCTGCCCAACAGGGAGTTGACATATGCAATCCATTGCTTCCCTGTGGGGACCCCCGGGGCCATCCAATAACGTGCAATAAGTTTTCTTGCCAAATACAACAGTCTTGTTACCATATAGTACTTTCCTTTTGTGTACTCTCCAGAGTCAATGGCCCCTAACAAGTATACTAGAGGATCCAATGGGACTGGTACCTAGTGATGCACTGTGATACTTCCTCCCAGTACCTGTGAAGCTTTGGGCATCTCCAAATCAAGTGTATGAAATCCCCCTGCTGAACTTTACACTTTGGGCACATAGGGGTATCCCTTCTTCCCCATCTATGTAGTTGTGGCGCTGTTCTGTAAGCCCTGTGCAGGATAAAGAGTTGCGACAATTTGTGCGACGCAGAGACAGATACCACCGGGACAGATTCCAGCGCCCTCTCCCACTGATCTCCGTCTATCTCTCCAATGTCTTCCACCCACTTCCTGCGGCTTCTAAGGGAGGCATGATTCTGAGTTGTTGCTAACAGTCCCTCGTATATTTTTGTTATCAGTCCTCTCCGAGCTTCTGCTTGCAGAACCGCCGTCATCAGAGGTGACGGTGAGGTTACCACCAATGATTGTGTTTGTTGTTGTTTCTGTAGAGCATGCCGAAGCTGGAGATACTGATAGAAGCCCCGTGGGGCTAATTGGTATTCTCTACACAGCTGCTCGTAGGTTTTCAATGCCTCTCCCTCGTACAGCTGTGAAAAGAACCAGATTCCCCTCTTTTTCCAGGAAGTAAAACCTACTAAATCCTGTAGCTCTACATATCTAGGATTGTTCCATATTGGAGTGAATGGTAACACCCCCTCTGTCCCCAGAGTCTTCCGTAGTTCCCCCCATACCCTTCTGAGGAGGGTACCTGTGGGTGCTGCCTGTGGCATACTAGGCAAGCCCATCTCAAGATGGGAGGCTGCCTTTAATGAGGGAGCAGTGCCAGTTACCATATTTCTATTCGGATCCTCTCTTTCTTCCTTTCCCATCCCGCCAGCTGTTGTATCTGAGAAGCTAAAAAGTATGTTTTGGGGTGATATATATAATATTTGGGGATTCTGAATAATTTTATAGCAAAACAATGATGATTTTTACATGTAGGAGAGAAGTGTTAGAATTGGCCTGGGTGGCAAGGGGTTAATTACCATAAGTAAGTAATATACAAATATTTTTTATTTATTTTTTTAAGGTAATTTACTATATTTTCAAAAACTATACTCAAGCAGGTGGCTTAATGGACAAATTACTGAAGTTTGAAGTTATAACTTCCAATCAGTAATTTCACAGTAAATAGATGTTATAACATATAAATATATGATTTAGCTTGAATATAACAGTACCTTTTAAGCAGGCAGCAGATTCTTATTCGCCCAAACTGTGTGAGAAAAACATGGGATTGTGGGTAAATCTTATACACATAAACATGTGTTTTTTCCTTGTAGTTAAGAGGGCTGGGCTGGAAGGGAACATGTGTCTTTTAGACATATTCCCCTTCTATGACACTGCAGTGAGAGGACAGCCTCCACTGCACCATTATTATTGGACAGATGGGACCAATGGTACTTTACCATTGGTCCAAGACTCCAAGCTGTTTATTGAGCTCAGCGCCTCTGACAAGAAGTGAGAGGCACTGTGAGCTCAACCTCTTAGTCTGCTGCAAACAGAGTGTGCCAGCTTGTATTTAAAGTGGCCACTCTGTATTTAGTTTCTGACAGGCTACGCAAGGAGCCTCATATCCCTGGAACCATAGGTCGTAGGAGCCCCATTTTTTTTTATATGTTTTTTTTTTTTTTCAAGGTAGGTGAGGCCCTGTCTCACCTGCCTCCCCTGACTGCACATCCCTGGTACACAGATTATTTTTACAGTGTTTCAGGACCTCAGCTAATTAAAAAGGTCGGCCTAACAAGCATAAAATATAAATAACACAGTATATGGTAACCTTAAGAGAGGACTGACATAGAAATGTGGTCCTGAGGTCTGAAATAGAATTGGCGAAACGTGGTCTCCGAAGACCAATCCGCTGCTCTCAAGAGATCGAAGAGAGAGCCTCCTGAGACGAGCACCTTGGTAGCCATGGCACCCCTGGTGGAGTGGGCACCGAACAGGGTAACGTCGATCCCCGCCATATCCATGGCGGTTCTCACCCAGCGCGCCAGAGAGGCAGACGAGACAGGAAGATGGGGTTTAACATAGGACACAAGAAGTTGGGAAGAGCACGCGGAATGCAGAGTAGAGGTCTGGGATTCGTATGTCTGTAGACAACGAACGACACAGAGGAGCGGATGAGCCGGAAAGGAGGGGTAAAAGACCGAGGTGATGCCGGTTTTAGTCCTGCGTACAATGGAAAATTCAACCCCCTGCGGCGAGAATTGGCGCCTGGAGATGTCTAGAGCCCTAACATCGGACACTCTCTTGACGGAAATCAGACAAAGAAGGACCGTCAGTTTTATGGACAAAAGTCTAAGTGAGAGATCTGCGTTGTCCCCCCAACTGGCGAACATATCAAGCACCTTGGAAACGTCCCAGGTCGCTTGGTATCTAGGCCTAGGGGGACGTTGAAATTTTGCACCTCTTAAAAGACGACACACTAGTGGGTGTCTGCCAATTGGCAAAGAATCTACAGGGCAGTGATAGGCCGAGATAGCTGTTCGGTAGATGTTAATAGAGCTGTACGACCTACCGGATTCAAACGAATCCGCCAGGTAGTTGACCACTAATGATATAGGGGCTTGTACGGGATCAACCTGTCGTTGATCACACCAACGAACCCATCGTTTCCAGGCTGATCGATATAGTCTCGGGGGCCCAGGCCAGGGCGAGGAGAGTCTGAGCTGATTCTGAAAGGACTCTATTAGAGGTTGGGATCCCGAGACTAACCACGCGAGAAGCGGAAGGTTGCCCTCCTGAACCAGGGGATGAAGATCCCCGCTCGGACTGGTGAGAAGGTGAGGGAACTGCGGGAGTAGTCTGGGAAGGTCCACAGACATCGCCAGTAACAGTGGAAACCATGGTTGGGTCGGCCACCACGGCGTAATCAACACCACAGTTGCTCCCAGGTTGGTTATCCGTAGGAGGAGTCTGGAGATTATTTGGAAAGGGGGAAATGCGTAATGTGTTCCCTCCGGCCAGGGTTGGCGGAGAGCGTCCACTGCATATGCCTCCGGGTCCGGCCTCCAGCTGAAGAAGCGAGGCAGTTGGTGGTTGAGTCGGGAGGCGAAGAGATCGAAGGATAGCGGACCCCAGCGCTTCTGCAATAGGAGAAATATCGATCGATCCAGTCTCCAGTCGCTGGAATCGCGAAGATATTGAGAGTTCCAGTCGGCTACCGAGTTGAAGATTCCCGGGATGTATTCCGCTATAGGAGTAATGTCGTGGGCTTGACAAAAGTGCCAGAAATCCTTCGCGATATACGCCAAAGTTTTGGATTTGGTGCCTCCCAGGCGGTTGACATATTGCACTGCCGCCACATTGTCCATGCGAAAAAGAATACAGCATGCGGGAGTATGAGGCATAAAGCTCTTGACAGCGAACAGGGCTGCCAATAGCTCTAGTGCATTGATATGGAGATAGGTCTCTGATGGGGACCAAGTCCCCCCTGTGGAAGCTGCGCCGCACCGGGCGCCCCAGCCCAGGCGACTGGCGTCCGACTCTATGACGACGTCCGGGCTGGGGTTGAAGATAGTTCTGCCGTTCCACTTGACGGCATGGTGGAGCCACCATCGCAGTTCTTCGGTGGTTTCTTGGCATAGAGGGATCTCGTCTAAATATTTGAGGCCTTGTCTCAGATGCATAATTTTGAGCCTCTGAAGGGCTCTGTAATGCAGTGGGGCCGGAAAAATGGCCTGGATAGAGGCCGCAAGCAGGCCCACCAGACGTGCCAGAGTACGGAGGGAAAGGTATCCTTTGCGTAGTGCTGATCGAATCTCTTTGCGGATAAGAGCAAGCTTGGTCTTGGGGAGACTGAGGGTGGATTGAACGGTGTCCACCGTAAACCCTAAAAACTCCATCTGTTGGGATGGGATTAAAACTGACTTGTCGTGATTGATTATAAAGCCCAGTCTCTGTATAAGGGATATTGTCCATGACATGTGGAGAAGGGCTTGGGTCTTGGAGTAGGCCATAATGAGGATGTCGTCCAGATAGATGATCAGACGTACTCCTCTGCTCCTTAGAGCTGCCACCACTGGTTTCATTATTTTGGTGAAACACCATGGGGCGGACGACAGGCCGAAGAGGAGGCAAGTAAATTGCCACATTTTGCCCTTCCACGGGAAACGCAGCAGGTGTTGGGAGTCCGGATGTATGGGGACTGTAAGGTATGCGTCTTTGAGATCTACTTTCACGAGCCAGTCTCCGGGTTGGAGAAGATCCCAAAGGAAGTGAATTCCCTCCATCTTGAAATGCCGATACTGGACGTATTGGTTTAAGCCCCTGAGGTTGATCACTGGGCGATAACCTCCCCCTTTTTTGTGTACTAGGAATAGGTTGCTCATGAAACCTGGGGAAGAAGGGTCCACTTCTACAATGGACTGCTTGGTAAGCAGGTCCTGTATCTCCTTGTCTATGAGAAGCCTGTTTCGTTTTGCAAACTGAATGGGGGGGGATTATATTGAGAGGCGGTGGGGTTAGTATGTCTATCACGAACCCCTCTACTGAATTTAAAATCCACGCATCTGCCGTAATCGCAGACCAGGCGTGGGTAAAATATCTCAGACGACCCCCCACAGGAACGTGATCGAGTGTGGTGTAAGGCATACTCACCAGTAGGAGGTCTGGATTGAGGGTAACCGCGTCCCCCGCGTCCGCGCCAGGGTCTGCCTCTGGGAGGAAAAAAGGGTGCCGGTTGAGCCACCGGGGCGGCATAGGATGGAGCCTGGTATTGATACTGAGCAGGGGTTCTACCCTGTGGCCTATAGAAGGTGGAGCGGCCGGCAGAACGGCCTCTACTTCTGCCGGCCCTGTTAAAAACCTTATTGGCTCCGGTTCTCCTTAAGGAGTTTTGGGCCTTGTCTAGGCTGGTAAACAAGCCTACAAATTTGTTTATGTCTTTAATGACCATGTCCCCAAAGAGCATGCCCTCAGCCGACGGGCCGGGTTCGGATTCTGCCAAATGTGAGAGCTGGGGATCTAGGTGCATGAGGATTGATCTGCACCGTTCCACAGAGCATGCCGTGTTGGCAGTGCCTGCTAGGCATAGGGCTCTTTGCGCCCAACCTCTCAGTTGCGGGAGATCAACTGGTTGCCCAGAAGCTGCTGCTTGCTCGGACAGGTTGAGTATTTTTGTCAGTGGGCCCATGAGGTCCAGGACACGGTCTTGTATTGACCGGAAGGATCTTTCAATGCCCTTATTTTGAAATTTACCCATCTTTAGGAGGTATTTCGTTAAGACTGGGTCTACCTCCGGGGTGGCTACCACCTTTTTAGGTATGGAGGGTCTGGGGCATTCAGCCCTTAATTTGTTGCGGCCAGTTCTGTCCAAGGACTTCCTGGCCCACAGTTCTACGTATTGTGACACGTGTGGCAGGGGTGTCCATTCCCCAGAACGCGGGTGAGTAATTGCGTCCGGGTGGAAAAAGGGTTCTCCCAGGGCGTCCAGGAGGACCTCGTCCTGCGTGGCAGGATTGGCGGCTGTGTCAGGCGCCGTAGCCCCAGCATCTTCAATATATGATTCGGAATCCGAGACGTCCGATCCCTCAGAAGGATCGGCCGAATCCTCCTCAGAGGAATCAACGTAAGAATCCAGTTTAGCCCTTCTAGTGGCTCTATACCCCTTTTGTTGAGTCTCCCTGGGGTCCAGGGGTCAAGAAGTTTCAGATAGATGCTGGGGTTGGTAGGCCGTGGTGGGGGCTACCTGTTGCAAACTATTTACTTCCCCTGCCGGGGAGTCATGCATCACCAGGGTGTGTTTCCTTTTGTGCAAGGATTTACCCTTTTTTAAAGGTGGTTCACCGCTCTGGGGCGGTAGTGGAGGGTTATTTGCGGGCTGTAAAGCCCAAGCGGATGGGGCAGTGGAAGCCAGGGCCGCTTGAATGGACATTTGGATTATGTCCTGTAATTGAGAGGCACTTAGGGTATGGGAGGTGCCTGTGGGAGTAGTATCTCCTTTGAGGTTTAGTGGGTTGATTTCTGACATGTCAGCTATTTGATTATAAAGTGGCACAGTATATGTTCAACACTGCTAAGGAGCTAGTCAGTACAGGGCCCTCTGGAGCTAACGTCCGTTAGTTATATATATATTTATATATAGTGTCTCAAGCAAGGGTAATTAGCTCGAAAAATAGTACCTCTAGCAAGGGAAGTAAGCTAAAGAGACCCTGACCGCAGGCTCCGTCCTGTCCTCCCTTCCGTAGGCGCCGGAATGGCGACGGAGGGGAGGGGAGCCTGAGATCTCCAGCGGCCCGGGAACGAAGTCTCGCGAGACTACGGCCGCTGGGCGCTGATTGGTCGAACGGGCGAGCAATGGAAGCTCCGCCCCCCCGTACGCGCGCGTTGTCTGAGAAGGAGCTGAGGAAGAAGGAACCTCCCTCAGAATGGTGGCGATCGAATACAGCGGTACGCTGGCTGTGAGTGAAAACAAGCGGTGGCAAATAGAGATGAGGGGGAACTCCCGAACGACAGTGAATAACGCAAATTAAACAGGAAAGCAGTGAGGAATACTGTCAGAGGACAGAGGGGTAGATATAAGGAAATAGAATACCGTCAGTAGACAGAAAAAATAGAAATAAGGGAAAATAAACAATATGAGAGGTAATAACTCTATAGAGAGAAATGTCAGAGGCAAAAGGAAGGTAACAGGGGGGGATCCCTGTATTTCCTTGTAGTAGAAAAACTGCTTATTAGAAATGAAGTACTTATCTTATCTGATGTTGTGAGCAGAAAGAAAGAGGAGGAACCACCACAATCAGTCCCCTTTTATGGAGGTCCCCGTTGGGGCGTGACTATATGGACTGCTGGGGGTGGTAGTTGTTTTAAAGTTTTTTACACTGAAGTTTTAGAAATACATTCTGCTGTGAGCATTAATAAAGGAAAGATTAATGCATACGATATGAGCCTCCTGTCTGATATATAATTATCAATATTGTTAATTTGTTATTATGTATTTTTTTTTATATCATTTTAGTGACTACTCTATGTGAGATCCAAGGTCCTGAGGAAGATGGTCATCCCATGAAACATGTAACCTACAAAATATGATCTTTAAATATTTTAAATCCATGTCCTTTCACTATTTGTATGCTTAATGTGTGGTAGAATTGGTGTCTGACTGGATATTGTGCATTTTTTTTTAAGGATTTACTTTGCATTAGTTGTGGTTATAATCATTGAAGGTAGATTCAAAGTCCCACTACATACACAGTTTTCCTACATACCTTCATGTACAAGACATCTGAGTTGTCATCTAGTATAGTTTTTTTTTTTATATTACAATTAAATGTTATTTATGATTACTCCACAAGATGGCGCAGGCTCTCAGCATACAGAGTTCTCTATGCAAGGATCTATCTCAATTAGGATGTGTCTAGATTCATTTACTGGACTTCTAAACGTATCTAGCATTGTGATTATGTATAACTACTTTGTCAGTTTGAATATAACCTCATTCAGTTCCATCATGGCAGTTATTATTGCTGTGTAGTGAATATCCGACCAGCGGAGTGTCCATCTGGTTTTGTTTACTTGGTTGACATCCTGCTAGTTGGAACGCAATGGAGCGGTGCCGATACTAGGCATTTTCGGGAGTATTGGTACTCGTGAAAATGCCCCGATACCGGAAACCAATACCGGAAGTTATGTAATCTTGGGAGAGGGCCACCTCCTCCTCCCCTCCTTTGACTGGAGTTCTACTTTAACAGCTTTCCTTTCGAGCAACTTACTTATCTTTTTTTTTGTACAAACAATGTTATTTAATATCCAAGCCCTTGGCCCTATGTGTAAACCTAAAGCAGCATTTAACCCAAAAATTAAAATATATCATATTGCAGCTTACCAATCATTAGATATGGAAAAAGCATTAATTTTTTAACACTTTTTTTCCCTTTATTTCATCTTGTGATCCTGCAGCGAGATGGTAGTGTTAGTTATGGTTTAGATCAGGGGTGGCAAACTCAAATTCATCAGGGGCCGCATCAGCAGTATGGTTACCCTCAAAGGGCCGGGTGCGCTACATATACAGTGCATGGGTCAGGATTGCGCTACGTATACAGTGCATGGGTTAGGATTGCGCTACTTAAACAGTGCAGGGGTCAGGATTGCCATACGTACACAGTGCATGGGTCAGGATTGAGCTAAGTACACAGTGCATGGGTCAGGATTGCACTAAGTATAAAGTGCATGGGTCAGGATTGCGCTAAGTACACGGGTCAGGATTGCACTAAGTATACAGTGCATGGGTCAGGATTGCGCTAAGTACACAGTGCATGGGTCAGGAGTGCGCTAAGTACACAGTGCATGGGTCAGGATTGCGCTAAGTACACAGTGCATGGGTCAGAATTGCGCTAAGTACCCAGTGCATGGGTCAGGACTGCGCTAAGTACACAGTGCATGGGTCAGGATTGCGCTAAGTACACAGTGCATGGGTCAAGATTGCGCTAAGTACACAGTGCATGGGTCAGGATTGCGCTAAGTACACAGTGCATGGGTCAGGATTGCGCTAAGTACACAGTGCATGGGTCAGGATTGTGCTAAGTACACAATGCATGGGTCAGGATTGCACTAAGTACACAGTACATGGGTCAGGATTGCGCTAAGTACACAGTACATGGGTCAGGATTGCACTAAGTACACAGTGCATGGGTCAGGATTGCGCCTAAAAATTCCTCACATCTGTACTCTATCCTACCTTCCTACCTGGACCAGCTCTGGTTCCTCCCTGTGTAGGCTGCTCCCTCCCTTTGTATTGGGCTATAGTACCTTTTTTTTATTGGGCTATAGTTGTACCATCCCTCTGTGGGCGGATCTCCTGTGTTATCAGTACTTAAGACATACCCGCCGCTTCCGGGTATGTCTTCTTCGGGACTGGGCGTTCCTATCTGATTGACAGGCTTCCGACCGTCGCATACAACGCGTCACGGGTTGCCGAAAGAAGCCGAACTTTGGTGCGGCTCTATACGGCGCCTGCGCACCGACGTTCGGCTTCTTTCGGAAAATCGTGACGCGCAGTATGCGACGGTCGGAAGCCTGTCAATCAGATAGGAACGCCCAGTCCCGCACAAGACATACCTGGAAGCGGCGGTGAAAGTCGGTATGTACGGGAAAAAAAAAAACAGCCGATTGTCATTAGGACAACTCGGCTGAATGTAATGTTAAAAATTTATTTTTTGGGTGAACCTCCACTTTAACCACTTATGCCGCGTACACACCATCACTTTATGTGATGAAAAAAAACGACACTTTCTGTGAAGTAAAAAATGACGTTTTTGAAACTTCAATTTTCAAAGACGAAGTTGCCTACACACCATCGTTTTCTCACAATGATCTTGCAAAGTGAGGTTACGTTCCACCACGTTTTTCCATTGAAGCTCGCTTCATAAGTAGCTTCTGGGCATGCGTGGATGAAAAAACGTCTTAGAAAACGACGTTTTTTGCTACACACGGTCAATTTCTGTGAAGTAAAAAGTGCACTTTTGAAAAACGACACATAAAATTGAAGCATGCTTCAATTTTTTTTGGTCGTTTTTTACAAGACATAAAACGACGTTTTCCCCCACACACAGTCAATTAAAGTGACGTTTTTAAAAACGTCATTTTTTTTCATCACATAAAGTGATGGTGTGTACGCGGCATTAAGCCTCGGACCAATATGCTGCTAAATGCCCAAAGGCGTTTTTACAATTCGGCACTGCGTCGCTTTAACAGACAATTGCGCGGTCGTGCGACGTGGCTCCCAAACAAAATTGGCGTCCTTTTTTCCCCACAAATAGAGCTTTCTGTTGGTGGTATTTGATCACCTCTGCAGTTTTTATTTTTTGCGCTATAAACAAAAATAGAGCGACAATTTTGATTTTTTTTTAATATTTTTTACTTTTTGCTATAATAAATATCCCCCAAAAACATATATAAAAACATTTTTTCCTCAGTTTAGGCCGATACGTATTCTTCTACCTATTTTTGGTAAAAAAAAATCGCAATAAGTGTTTATCGATTGATTTGCGCAAAATTTATAGCGTTTACAAAATAGGGGATAGTTTTTTTGCATTTTTATTAATTTTTTTTTTTTTACTACTATTGGCGGCGATCAGCGATTTTTTTTCGTGACTGCGACATTATGGCGGACACTTCGGACAATTTTGACACATTTTTGGGACCATTGTCATTTTTACAGCAAAAAATGCATTTAAATTGCATTGTTTATTGTGAAAATGACAGTTGCAGTTTGGGAGTTAACCACAGGTGGCGCTGTAGGAGTTAGGGTTCACCTAGTGTGTGTTTACAACTGTATTGGGGTGTGGCTGTAGGACTGACGTCATTGATCGAGTCTCCCTTTAAAAGGGATCACTCGATCGATACGCCGCCACAGTGAAGCAAGGGGAAGCCTTGTTTACTTACGGCTCTCCCCGTTCTTCAGCTCCGGGGAGCGATCGCGACGGAGCGGCTATAAACGAATAGCTGCGCCGTCATCCCGGATCGCCCCCTGCGGGAATCCGCCCGCCGCACGCACCTCGATCCCGGTGGTTCGTCAGAATCCTATTGGACCGCCAGCCTCTCATTGGCGCTCCTCAGATGGACTCCCCACCGAACAGCTACACTTGCTTGGGATCTTCAAAAGTGGGGACCCAGTCGACCACTGAGTCTCCTTCCTGCTCAAATGCTCCGGACCAACTTAGGCCCCGAAACCAGGAACACCGCGTAGCACGCACGCTCCGGCCAGGTAGGCCATAATGCCGGAGCGCTGTGACGTGGCCACCCTGAAGGTGGGTGCCACACCGGAAGACCCTCCAAAATAGCGTCTGTTCACTAAGTACCCTCTCCCAGCATGCCCAGCGATTCTCAAGCCTCCTGATTGGCCGCTGGAAGAGAACATCCAACCTCAACTCCACTGCTGCCATCTACCGCACCGGGGTGAAAAAACACCCCAGCACAACACCACACCACAACACCACAGCACAGCCAAGCTGGAACAGAGACCCTACCTAAACATTGCAATTGAAATCAGAGTCATTTACACTCTGATTATACTCTAAATTTCAAAAGCACCGGTACTTGGAAGTAACCCGGCGCTACACCAGTTTTTAACAGTACCAAAACTATAGCACCTAAAAATAATATTGTGGATCAAAGCAGCTCTGTAATCAGTCACAAGTTTTGTTGAAATCAAAATGTATTTTTAAACGCTGTGATATGACTCTGACAATTAGACAATACGTGTACATATCTGTATCCTGTTTCCTGTGAAACAAGAAGGTCAGATTTTCTAAACACGGTATATGTTCCTGAATAGGAGCAGATTGGAAGCAGTTATTTTTTTTCTCAGAAATTACACCACATCTATTTTTCCAGAATTTCATAATACTTTAGATTTTTAAGGAATTGATTTTACAATCCTAAACTAAGTGTAGCGCCTGTGTACTTTCAGTACACGTGCTATGTTAAATTTAGAAGGGGGATGAGAGAGTTACTTTGCTCTCCTCCGGCTGATCTATGTAAATTGGGGTTTCTGCTGGGCTGGGCTGCCTTGTGGTTCCGTTCTGTGTTCCAGAGATGTTTTTCCATCTCTGGATGACAGGTGGTGCCAGAGGAGTCCAGGCGGTGGCGCCTTCCTGCCAGCAGCCAATCAGAGGAGTTTCTCCCTCGCGGGGCATGCTGGAGGAGGGTACTTCTAGGGCAGATGCCCTCTTTGTGGGTTCTTCTTCGGTTCCTGGTTCCAGGTGCGGCACCCACCTTCAGGGTGTGCGCACATCACAGGCCCCGGGGATATGGCCTACCAGGCCGGGGCGCACGTGCTACGTGGAGTTCCTGACTCTGGGCCCTCATGGCCCGGAGCAACTAAAGCTGCAAAGGGGCCCCAGTGACTTACTGGGTCCCCACGTTCCATGAAGAGGATCCCAAGCGAGTTGTGCTGTTCGGTGGGGAGTCGGTCTGAGGTGAGCCCCGAGGCAGGTGATCCAACAGAGCTTAGACAATCCATCGGGGATCTGGGTGACCGGACCCTGAGAAGTTGTATGTTGCAACTTGTCAGTCGGCGACCCCAAACCTAAGAAGTCTACCTGAGGGAGATTCAGGCTAATTACATTTATTGAGAGGATCCGGTCTATTGTCTACGTTCCTGAGTAAAGGGCATGTGGCAGAGGTTCCACTCCAAATTCTATTTCCATTAGAGCCAAGTCTGTGGCAGAGACAGTTCCGAGTGATACTCTGGCTGCCAGGTCGGTGTGAGAGGCCTGTCCAGGTACACTATACCCACTCCGGCTGGAGTGGCGACGTGAGTTAAAGTCCCATTGGAGGCAGGACTGCATCCGTTATCCATAGGCCTGAATCTGCAAATTCTCTTTTCACCAACCTATCGCTATCTACCTCAAGGTAACTGTTTGCCGTGTTAGGCAAGTAATAAAAGCACAGAAAACGACACCCTGCTGTTTGGACATCCCGTCATTGCTCTCATCATCATCATCATCACCCCTAGACACATCACAGAGGTAACACAACATGCTTTCCCAATCTAACCAGCGGCTCCTGCGGGGGTAGCGCTATATAAGCATCTGGTCAGAAAATCTACTTATATACACTTCAGTAGGTTCGCTCCATTTCTCCTCCAGCATTTCACTTCACTTGCTATCTATGGTACCAGGCACAGCTAGCACACATTGATTAGGCCTGACACTGACTCAGCCAGGCCTTAAAAATAGCCTTTTGCAGGCAGGGACCGCAGGCCCCTATAGTGTAGCAAATAGAAAATGTTTGTGGTGCTAACTGTCCTATCTCTGGTTACTAAGCCCAGTAACTCATCTTCAGGCCCTGCCAGCCCTATTGGCTGCAGCTGCCCTTCTCCACTGCCCTTGACAACACAGTCCAATCCCTTGGCTCTGCACCCATCCCAGACTGCATGCTCCCAGTCCTTTCAGGCATGCCTCCCCATTCCTCCTGATTGTGTTTGTCACTCACCAGCCCTTCTGGCTGCGACCAGTTGTTCCTCTCCTTGAAGACTTCCATGGCAATGCTAGATCCTGCTGTCCTCTTTGCTCCTCCCATGCCTCCTCTCCGAGATGCCTTCATGGTTTCTTGAAGGGCCTTATCCGTAGCCGAGCCCCAGGCCCAAGGTCCCCCCCTCAGACTTGGGAGCTCCCGCAAATGCTGCCGAAGGCTGAGCATTCCATCTTCAAGCTTTAAACAAATCTAACACCTCCTCCCCAGCTGGGCTGACCCTGGTTATTTAAGGAGGCCTGCCCCCTGCCAATACAGGTTGGGGATTGGTCAGGGCTCCTTAGAACACCCCAGGTAGCTCCACCTCTCTCCAGATGGCCCTAGAAAGAAGAGGGTGGTCTTAGTGATGCTGCCTGTAAGTCACCAGCTGCTATCCTGAGCCACTCCCAGCCAAGATCAAAACAAACTGGCTGCCAGCCAGGCCTGCCTAAATTCAGACATCCCAAGTCTCCCGCGAGTTGCTGTCACACGGCTCTATGCCTGACACTCTGCTACAGTCCGCACGCTGGGCTGAGGTTGTGCCTGTGCACACTGTGACCCTCCTCTCTGCAGCTATGCCAGTGTTCAGGCAGGAGAAGAGCGATCCTTCCCAGGTTTGGATGCTGTTAAAGTGTGCCTGGCTGGATCGAGGCTTGCACGATCTGAGCAGTTGTAGGGGTTAGCGGAGCTGGCAGAGAAAGTTCAGCACACAGCAGCACCGATCACATGCTCTTGATTAAAGCCATGGAAGCTGCCATTAAGGTAAAGTGCTAAAATGTATTTGTAGAACAAGCCGAGTTAGTGACAGCAATACCAGATTTGTGAAACTTCTTATCTGTTTCAGTCTGTAATCAATGTAGTATCCAGCAACTCTGATGAGACCACAGACCAGGACAACTTCTCTACTTCCCAGGATCATTAGAAATCTTTATTGCATATTTACTCATAGACATGTGCACAACAAAAATTTTCGTATTTTTTTGTTCCGTTTCATCTCGTTCCGTAAATTCGTAAAGATTCGTAATTTCGTAAGACTCAAGTTTTCCTATTGGGACCCATTTGTATTTTGTAAGACACAAGTTTTCCTATTCGGACCCGTTCGTATTTTCGTAACAGTTTTATTTTCGTTTATACCGAATGACTCGTAATTCTGTCTAATTTGTTTTGGTTGATTCAAAATTCGTAATTTTGTTAGATAATAATTTTCGTTTAATGGATCGTAATTTTGTACTTTTGTAAATACATAGCAACACGCGGCTAATCCATATTAAGATATACTTTCTCTTAAGCCCCGTACACACGGTCTGACTTGTTGCCAACAAACGTCAAAAAGAGCGTTTTCCAAAAAATCAGACCGTGTATACCCGATCGGACAAACTTTTTCGGTTTCAAAAGTCTGGCCAACTCCCTTCAGACAAAAATCCACGGAAAAGTTTGTTTGAAGTCCAATCGTGTGTACGAGGCTTTACACTGTACAATGTGACTCAGCACAAATGAGATAAGCTGATTGGCTAAGATATTAAAGCGGAAGTAAACCCATCGATTTGATAGTTAAAAAAAAACAGTTAACATTCCCGGCATGCCTGAAATGCTAGATGTCACATTTGCTTGTGCTCTCAACCAAACTATCAAACCATCCAATGGCTGGTTTCATAACTGATCACATGTGCAGCATCGTGGCAGTTGCAGATTAAACAGAGGCCTAGATGGCAGCTTCCTTGGCTGAAAACAATAGAAGGGTTTACTTCCACTTTAAGTAAGATACATCACTCACTAACTACACTGCCCAGTGCCCATTCGAAAGAACGATACAAGTACACAAATTTACCAACAGACAAAGAAACAGATTTACAAAACACACAAATGATAATACGAACATACGAATGAAAATACGAACAGACAAAGGATTTAAAATACGGAATGCAAATCATTCGTTATAGATGTCATTTTCGTTCTTTTGCTTTTTCGGTGTTTCGTATTTTAGTAAGATCGTCCAATCATACATTCGTATTTTCGCTTGTTCGTTATTTTGCTTATTCGTAATTCCGTAATTTTCGTATTTTGGTTCTTTCAGCTTTTCGGATGTTCGAATTGATCCGAATGTACGAATACTAACAAATTCGTACGAAAATCCATTTGTTACGAACGGGAACGCACATGTCTATTTACTCATTTACTGAAGGCTGAACGAGGTATGGTCTGCTTGAATTAATTTCAAAGCCTGTGATCAGTACATTTATTCTTTAATGTCACTTAGAAATTAAAAAAATCTCTGCAGTGACTCATGAACTAATTTGGGATATCTGTATGTAGCTGCTAACATGTTACAAAAAATCTGTATATAAGGCTGACTATAAAACACACTTTAGCCCCAGAGCAGCCCTCTTCCTCTCATAGTCACCATTTATCTTTCAGAGCCCCTTATTATTTTTATCTATTACTTGTATAGTGCTGTCAATTTACACAGCACTTTACATATACAGTCCATGTCCTCAAGGAGCACACAATCTAATGTCCCTATCTCCCATACAACGGCAAATATAGACAGAAGCCAATTAACCGCCAAGGATGTGTTTGGCGTGTGCGAGAAAACCCACACAGGTACAGGGAGAACATGCAAACTCCAAGCAGGTAGTGCCGTAGTTGGGATTTGAACCAATTGCCCTAGCTAACCACTTATGAAGAAATGTATTTTATTTATTTATTTTGCCCACCAGCGGAACAGCACCTTTAGATTTACACTACAAAAAAAAGTGTACCCAGCTTTAGTTAAATGCACCCGCAGAGTCCACCCTCCTAGTTGCCAGCCCTCCTTCATTCCACCACCACATCAGTCCCCTTAAAGGTGGGTACAGACAGATTGAAATTCAACCAGTTCAGCAGGGATCTGCAAAATTTCAATCTGTGTGTGGCTCTCCCCCTTCCCGTTAGACAGAATTTGATCGGTAGATTGACTTCTGTTGAACGGTCATGCTAGAAACTTTCATTTGATCAGTGACCAAAGCCAAATGGCTGCAGTCACTGTTCAGTGTTTTCTAACAGCTGGCGTGAAGCGTCAGCTGCCTGAAATGAGTTTGCCACCTCCCTGAAATAAGTTTTTGCAGGTTGGGATGTCTGAAAATGTACCTTACCTATCACCCAAAAATCCTATTCTAGCACCTACACATACAAACAAAATATTCTCATTTGTATTCATGATGCCTAGTCTGCCATAAGTTTGGAGGACATCTCAGCTAAGTTCTATCTAATAGTAGTTAGTCACATTTAACTAGACATGTCATATTTAAGGTGTTTCTTTTCAAAGCCAAAAGTTCTAATAATTTAGGAATATAAGTCAGCATTCATATCCACACAGGTAGCACAGACACCTTAATCCAATTACCAAGGAATGTGTCAAGGCAGAAGTTGATTGTCCAAGAAAATGAAGGGAGGTGGGAAACCTGTGGAACCACCCTGTTAATATGGTTGAACCATTGACTTGGTGTTGTTCCCTTGAAAGAATTCAAAGGGTTTTTTCTCTCCTTCTCCTCCCTTCAACCTTTAAGTCAAGACTCAGCAGTTTTCTTACACCCTTCAGAAAAGGGACATTCTTTGGGGGGGGGAGCAGAAACCCTCTTTTTAGCTTGCACGTGCCACAGCCACAGCCGGGCACCCACAGTGACAATGCCGGCGCTGCAAAGAGGAGGGGGAGAGGTGTGGGGCTTCATTCCCCTGCATCGCTGGCCCCTGGGACAGGTGAGTGTCTGATTATTAAAAGTCAGCAGCTGCAGTATTTGTAGCTGCTGACTTTTATTTATTTATTTTTAGTCGGAACGCAACTTTAACATATTGTAGGTGAAAGTATTAGATGATATGTCCCATTTATCTTCTCAGATGTGTCATTAAAGTACTACTATAGCCTAAACTTTATTTACCTTGATGCATTCTCTGCATTAAAGTGGATGTAAACCCTCATATATACCTAGTGAAGTGAACAGCCATCAAGTCCAACTTGTGTAAATGAGTCCATTTCCGTTTTCATCTGAGTGTTTCTGGAGCTACAATACAAAAAAAAAAAAAAAAATCCCCAAACACTGCTCCATGAAGCAGAAATGTATTTTAGTCAGTCTTAATGTCATTTAATGCCTGGGTTAATTTTGTAGTTTCCTAAAGTTAAATTAAGAAAGATTTAATGTGACCCTATAATGATCATACCATAATGAATGAGATGAATGAGTGTGTGGTTTTTCTGACCCTGTGACACAAAGTGGGTCTACTTTCCAGTGGTTAAAATGAAAGAAAAAAGTACAGTGTGTACTTCCCCCTGCAGCATATTCAGACATTTATGAAGTCAGCTGACTGTTAATCACATTACGCTACAGCTTACGGAATTTTCTCAGAGCTTAAACTAAAGTAATAAAAAATCAAATGCCGCAAAAATATTATTTGATGTTTGTAAGGAAAATCTTCACGGTAATAACATTGCACTGTATTCATAGAAGTAAACTAGATTTCCATTTCCTGTTTCAGTCTCTCTTTGATTACCCTTACAATTACTACATTGATTTTATTCACAGTGGCAGGCGTTTTGCTCATATTTTAGCACACTTGTTATTTTTCTGTCTATTTTATTCATAAGTCAGTGTTAGCCACCATCCCAAAATTATTGTTAATTTTTAACATGGTGACACTGTACTAGGCTGGCTAGTGATTAGGAACACTGTCTAGCTGCTCTGATGACATTGTATGCTAATTCAGCCAGCCAGTGTCCCTGATCACTAGCCACCCCAGTACAGTGATGCCACATCAGTGCAGCCAGTAACAGTGTTCCTGAATTTCGTCATTTATTACTGCAACACCAGTACAGTGTCTCCAGACCAGGGCAACCAGCAACAGTGTTCCTAAACGTCGTCACACCAGTACAGTGTCTCCAGACCAGGGCAAACAGCAACAGTGATCCTGAACATCGTCACACCAGTACAGTGTCTCCAGACCAGGGCAACCAGCAACAGTGTTCCTGAACGTCGTCACACCAGTACAGTGTCTCCAGACCAGGGCAAATAGCAACAGTGTTCCTGAATGTCGTCACACCAGTACAGTGTCTCCAGACCAGGGCAAACAGCAACAGTGTTCCTGAATGTCGTCACACCAGTACAGTGTCTCCAGACCAGGGCAAACAGCAACAGTGTTCCTGAATGTCGTCACACCAGTACAGTGTCTCCAGACCAGGGCAACCAGCAACAGTGTTCCTAAACGTCGTCACACCAGTACAGTGTCTCCAGACCAGGGCAACCAGCAACAGTGTTCCTGAACGTCGTCACACCAGTACAGTGTCTCCAGACCAGGGCAAATAGCAACAGTGTTCCTGAATGTCGTCACACCAGTACAGTGTCTCCAGACCAGGGCAAACAGCAACAGTGTTCCTGAATGTCGTCACACCAGTACAGTGTCTCCAGACCAGGGCAACCAGCAACAGTGTTCCTAAACGTCGTCACACCAGTACAGTGTCTCCAGACCAGGGCAAACAGCAACAGTGATCCTGAACGTCGTCACACCAGTACAGTGTCTCCAGACCAGGGCAACCAGCAACAGTGTCCCTGAACGTCGTCACACCAGTACAGTGTCTCCAGACCAGGGAACCAGCAACAGTGTTCCTGATCGTCATCACACCAGTACAGTGTCTCCAGACCAGGGCAAACAGCAACAGTTTTCCTGAACGTCGTCACACCAGTACAGTGTCTCCAGACCAGGGAACCAGCAACAGTGATCCTGAACTTCGTCACACCAGTACACAGTCTCCAGACCAGGGCAAACAGCAACAGTGTTCCTGATCGTCATCACACCAGTACAGTGTCTCCAGACCAGGGCAAATAGCAACAGTGTTCCTGAATGTCGTCACACCAGTACAGTGTCTCCAGACCAGGGCAAACAGCAACAGTGTTCCTGAATGTCGTCACACCAGTACAGTGTCTCCAGACCAGGGCAACCAGCAACAGTGTTCCTAAACGTCGTCACACCAGTACAGTGTCTCCAGACCAGGGCAAACAGCAACAGTGATCCTGAACGTCGTCACACCAGTACAGTGTCTCCAGACCAGGGCAACCAGCAACAGTGTCCCTGAACGTCGTCACACCAGTACAGTGTCTCCAGACCAGGGAACCAGCAACAGTGTTCCTGATCGTCATCACACCAGTACAGTGTCTCCAGACCAGGGCAAACAGCAACAGTTTTCCTGAACGTCGTCACACCAGTACAGTGTCTCCAGACCAGGGAACCAGCAACAGTGATCCTGAACGTCGTCACACCAGTACACAGTCTCCAGACCAGGGCAAACAGCAACAGTGTTCCTGATCGTCATCACACCAGTACAGTGTCTCCAGACCAGGGCAAACAGCAACAGTGTTCCTAAACGTCATCACACCAGTACAGTGTCTCCAGACCAGGGAACCAGCAACAGTGTTCCTGATCGTCATCACACCAGTACAGTGTCTCCAGACCAGGGCAAACAGCAACAGTGATCCTGAACGTCGTCACACCAGTACAGTGTCTCCAGACCAGGGCAACCAGCAACAGTATTCCTAAACGTCGTCACACCAGTACAGTGTCTCCAGACCAGGGCAAACAGCAACAGTGTTCCTGAACGTCGTCACACCAGTACAGTGTCTCCAGACCAGGGCAACCAGCAACAGTGTTCCTGAACGTTGTCACACCAGTACAGTGTCTCCAGACCAGGGCAACCAGCAACAGTGTTCCTGAATGTTGTCACACCAGTACAGTGTCTCCAGACCAGGGCAAACAGCAACAGTGTTCCTGATCGCTGCTACACCAGTACAGTGATTTCATATAAGTGTGTAGGAACCTTCTAGCATAGGTTGTTAGGCAAATTTAGCTTTAGCTTCTTCTGTACTGAAGAGAGCAGTGATTGCTTGGTCTGACCCGTTCATTATTTCACAGGCTGGGAGTTTGATTGCTTCCCCCTGCCTCTGGAAGAAACTTCCAGAGCTTAGAGTGGAAGATTCAAATCGACCAGCCTGAATATTTATTTATTAGGGTTCCACCAATCCCTGGACCAAAGTGTCAAGAAGGGGGATGGAGTGCCAATAAATAGTCTGAGACATCATGGGATTCTCATGCTCAGGAGAAGTAGCTGAATATCCATTATATTTATGTCCATGCTTTGTGTTAGAACTATCTTATTCATTTACAATCATGTGTAACAAAATACATTTTCATCTTCTTTCTGCATTTTCCAAAAGCTTGTGGCAAAAAAAACAAAATCAACATTATTTCATCTGTCATGTTAATCGGATGTGGTTCAAAACACATCCAATTCGCATATATGTGAACCAAGCTTAAAACCTGGAGGCTGGCTGGTTACTATGCACATCTGCACCAGATTCTGTGTGCACCTGTTTTAGTACATCTACCCCTATAACTTTCACACAGACTAGCTGAACACATTGTGGCCTTAATTTATGAAGAAAGATGGTTTATTTTTCTAGCAAAAATGGAATTTTTTTTTTATATATATAGTTGTTGGTTTTATTGATTTTATATAATTAAAAAAGTGGTGATGAAATCTCACCAAAAGAAATCTGTATCCGTTTCAGAAAAGATATAAAGTTGATTTTGGTACAGTGTTGCATGACCGAGTAATTGTCAGTCAAAGTATGACAGGGCTGAAAACTGAAAAATTGCTTCGACATGAAAGGGGTTTAACGTGCTGGTCTTCAAGTGGTTATTAACCCCCTTAGCGGTATTCCCGAGCGTGACTCGGGGTGGATTTTCAATGCAATTATCGGTACTCCCGAGTCACGCTCGGGGTAGATGTGCAGAGCCTGCAGCGTGCGCTGGCTTACCTTTTCCAGGCAGGGTTACTGTACTTACCTTGTCCCTGAATCCAGCGATGCATCTCCGCTGTGTGAGCGAGCGGCGTCCTCCATTCGATTCACACACCGCCGATCTCCGTTCCCTGCGAAGTTACGACGCACGGGGGCGGAGACAAGCGGGAAATTTAAAAAAGTAAACAAACACATTACATACAGTATACTGTAATCTTATAGATTACAGTACTGTATGTAAAAAATACACACACCCCTTGTCCCTAGTGGTCTGCCCTGTGTCCTGCATGTAGTTTTATATAATAAAAACATTTTTTTTGTGCCTGCAAACTGTATATTGTCCATAGCAACCAAAAGTGTCCCTTTATGTCAAAAGTGATTTTAGAGCAGCTAGAAAACAGCGATAATAAATTATAATCACTTGCAGAATTGTGCGATAGCGATTTGTGGGGAAATCCGTCATAAAAAAATAAAAGTAATGACAGCGACAATTCTGCAACTGAGCAAATTTCAGTGATTTTGATTTGATTACATTATTGAATAATTTTTATTATAATTACATTATCATTTGTTATAATTATTTATAGTTATTTATTATATTATAATTTTATGATTTTGTGTTTCAAACTTTATCATACCCGGGATGCCTATTAGATTCTTGTTTGGACAGATTTAAGTGAGTTATTCCTAAGAATTGCAGGCCTACAGTATAAAACGCAGAATTTCCATGCAAAATAATTGTACCGCTTTTGGTACGTAATTCCAGACAGAATCATACCGCCAGGGAGGTTAATCACTCAGATTTTTCATTTTACTATAAAAAAGGAAAAAAATATCAAACATTTTTTTTTATATATATACTGCATACAGTATACAGGTAAGAATCTTTTTTTTTTACAGTCCGAGCAGTTTTAAAGGTGTTACTGTAAATGTGTTTTGTTTATACAGTACCTACACTATAATGGCATTTCTAGTACAACGCATGCCAAGTAAATTATTAATGAACATTACAAAAACAAACACATTAAATAAAAGAGATAAAATAGAGTTTGCATAAGAATGGTAAAGCTTGAAAAACAAATTACAGAGACACTGGCAATGTAAAGCAAACTAATGGTGGGAGATTTACTAAAACTGATGCATACAGATTCTGCTGTGCATAATAACCAATCAGCTTCTAACTTCAACTTGTTCAATTAAAGGGTCACTAAAGAAAAAAAATGTTTTAGCTAAATGTCTTCCTTTACCTTACTGCAGTCCTGGTTTCATGTCCTCATTGTTCGTTTTTGCTCTAATCCTTCTCTGTTCTGAACACTTCCTGGTTGTCTGTTTCCTGATGAAAAAAGTAATGGGAGCTTTCTCTCTGTGGTCACTAATCAAGGAGGTGTGATTACTGTGCTTCTAAAACCCCTTAGCACCAATCAGTTTTGTTTTACAAACCATCACTGCCCTGTATTGGCTCTGAGGCTCTGTACATAACAGAACCAGGAAACAGCATGCAAAAACAAAACTGAAACTGTAGGTACATTATATGATTAATTTTTATCTATTTTTAATAATTTTTAAAAGGAATCAGTTAACTATTATGTCTCTATACCCTGTAAACAGTCATTTCAGCAAAAAAAAAAATTCCTTTACAACTCCTTGCTTTGCCAAAAAAAATAATAGAAGCTGATTGGTTACTATGCAGAGCTGCACCAGATTCTGTGTGCTCCAGTTTTAGTAAATCTCCCCCACAGTGTCTCTGTAAAAAAGCTGACACTAGCTACCCATATCCACCTTGTTGGGGCTCCCTCGATACTCCATCCTCCTGGCATTTCTGGGTATAAGGGAGCAGTCAATAGTTAGGCTTGAACACTGTTTTATGATTATTGTTTTATGACATAATAGATACTCACCAGCCACTTTATTAGGTACATCTTGCTAGAACGCGGTGACGTACAGTGGCACTAGAAAAGAGAAGTTCGGAATTTCCGAGAACGGATTTTGTTGTCGGACAATTTGAGAACCAGCTTTCAAATTTTTGTTGTCAGAAATTCCAACAAAAAATGTCCGATGGGGCCTACATACGATCGGAATTTCCGTCCAAAAGCTCCCATCGAACATTTGTTGTCGGAAATTCCGAGCGTGTGTATGCGGCATAAGAGATCATCATTAAATATATGTTTTTGGGTTTCTGTCTTGTCTAACTTCTTTAGACAAGATCAATCAACATTTGGACTGTAAATGCAATATATAAAACTTTTCTATTCAGCCATACATACAGTATAATGTGCTTTCACATTATGACATTTTCATACTGTCATTGCTACAATATTTGTTTCATGTTGGTAAAGTTGAATAAAGACATCAGTTCATCCAGTTCAACCTGTGTGGGTATGAGTGTACGATTGTGTTTGTAATTATGTCTCCATAATTTCCCATATCCCTGTAGATTGGATTCACTAAGATGCCCATCTACAAGCTTTTTGAAATTATCGACACTCCCCACTGACACCACCAATTGTCAAAGGGAGTTCCACTTCCTTATCGCTCTAATAGTAAAGAATGCCCTACACAGTTTGGGCCAGATTCTTAAAAGAGTTACGACAGTGTATCTCAGGAAACACCGTCGTATGTCTGTTTTTGGCCCCGGGTATCTATGCGAGTGATTCCTAGAATCATTTTCGCATAGATACGGCCTAGATCCGACAGGTGTAAGTCACTTACACCGTCGGATCTTAGATGTAATTGGACGCTGGCCGCTAGGTGGCGTTTATGTTCAGTTCTCATTTGACTATGCAAATGAGCCTGATACGCCGTTTCCCGAATGAATTTGCGCCGCGTCGTCGTCGTTTACGTTGTTTCCGTAAGCGTAAGGTTACCCCTGCTATATGATGGATAACCTTACGCCAGTCCGCCGTATGCCATGTTAAGTATGGCGTCGGGTCAGCGTCGTCTTTTTCCGTCGGTTACGTTGTTTTACTAAGTCGTTCTCGAATACGACTTTACGTCATTGACGCTCACGTCGGCGTCATTGACGTTTTCCGTCGTGAGCTGGAACATGCGCACTGGGCTATTTTTCCACCCGGCGCATGCGCAGTTCGATCGGCGCGGGGGCGCGCTTAATTTGAATACAAGCCGCCCCCTTTGAATTACGCTGCCTTCCCCCGGGCCATTTACACTACGCCGCCGCAAATTACGGAGCAAGTGCTTGGAGAATACGGCACTTGCTCCAGTAAGTTGCGGTGGCATGGTGTAAATGGCTTACACTACGCCGCCGCCAATTCTATGTGAATCTGGCCCTTTGTGATTAAACCGCCACTTGCCCAACCTCATTGAATGGCCACATGTCTTCTTAAGTGACCCGAGACTGAATAGTTTGTTCCTTATACTAGGATCACTATTTGTATTTTGCAATCTTATCTCCTCTGAAACTTCTCTGCCCCAGGGAGAATAAGTGTAATGTTTGTAGTCAGTCATTCCTCATAACTGAGGTCCTCCTTATCAGTTGTGTTGCCATTCTTTGGACTCCCTCCAGTTACGGCACATCCTTCCTGAGGACTGGTGACCAGAAATGGACTACATACTGTGTGGCTTGTACAGTAGTAGGAATATAGTTTTATCTCTTAGGCCCCGTACACACCATAGAATCCATCCGCAGATAAATCCCAGCAAATGGGTTTCTGCGGATAGATCCTATGGTGTGTACACGCCAGCGGATCTTTTTCCGCGGATAAATCTCCCCTGGGATGGATTCCAGCAGATCGGATATTTGCTGACATGCACAACAAATCCATCTGCTGGAATCCATCCCAACGGATGGATCCGCTGGTCTGTACAGACTCACCGAATCCATCCGTCCGAAGGGATCCCCCGCATGCGTCGTAATGAATTGACGCATGCGTGGAATTCCTTATATGACAGCGTCGCGCACGTCGCCGCGTCATAATCGCGGCGACGGCGCGACACGTCATCGCCAGAGGATTTCGGCGCGGATTTCAATGCGATGGTGTGTACACGCCATCGCATAGAAATCTGCTGAAATCCTCGAGAGGATTTATCCACGGAAACGGTCCGCTGGACCGTATTCGCGGATAAATTCTCCCATGTGTATGGGGCCTTAGAGATACCCTTTCTGATGCATGCTAAGGCTGCATTCACACATGAGCATATCATTTTCAGGCGTTTTTTCAAAAAAAATTCAGGCGTTTTTTTGGGGGCGTTTTTTCAGGCAACAGAACACATATCAGATGTGAACATGGGCCATTTAAATTAATGGGATTTTGTTTGTTGGGCGTTTTAAAACTTTTGAGATGAGCGTTTTATGAGCGTTTTACGATCTGAAAATGCTCAGGTGTGAATGCAGCCTTATGCCGCGTACACACGACTGTTTTTCGGGTTGTAAAAAATTATGTTTTTAAGGGCCTAGAAAAAACTACGGGCCATATTCTTGAAGAAAGTAGGCGGGCGGCGCGTAAGCCATTTACACTCCGCCGCCCCAACCTACAGGAGCAAGTGCTGTATTCCCCAAACACTTGCTCCGTAGTTTGGGGCGGCGGAGTGTAATTGGCCCGGCGTATCCCCGTGTATATCCAAGGGGGCGGCTTCTATTTAAATTAAGAGCGCCCCCGATTCTAACTAACTGCGCATGTGTCGGGCTTAAAATAACCCAGTGCGCATGCTCCAGTTCTCGGCGTAAAACGTCAATGACGCCGACGTGTGCGTCATTGACGTAAAGTCGTATTCAAGAACGACTTAGTAAAACGACGTACCCGACGGGAAAACACGACGCGGATCCGACGCCATACATAACATGGCCTACGTGGGACTGGTGTAAGGTTACCCCTCATATAGCAGGGGTAACCTTACGCCTACGCAAACGACGTAAGCGACGGTTACGCGACGCAAATTTGTTCGGGAATCGGCGTATCACGCTCATTTGCATAAACAAATGAGACCTGAACGTAAACGCCACCTAGCGGCCGGCGGAGTAATTACATTTAAGATCCGACAGTGTAAGTGACTTACACATGTCGGATCTTCAGCGTATCTATGCGAAAATGATTCTAAGAATCACTCGCATAGATACACTGGCCAAAAAAGAGAGATACGATGGAGTATCCTGAGTTACTCCATCGTAACTTTACTCAGAATATGGCCCTCTGTTTTTTTTTCAACCCGATCATTAAAACGGCCTTGCCTACACACGATCGTGAAAAAAAAATGCTCTAGCAAAGCGTGGTGACGTACAACACGTACGACGGCACTATAAAGGGGAAGTTCCATGCAATGACGCCACCCTTGGGGCTGCTTTTGCTGATTTTGTGTTAGTAAAAGACGATTCGTGCTTTTCAGTCTGTTACAGCGTGATGAATGTGCCTTTCTCCATTACGAACGCTAGTTTTACCAGAACGAGCGCACACGTCTCATAACTTGCTTCTGAGCATGCGTGTTTTTTTCACGTCGTTAAAGCCCACACACGACCATTTTTTACAACATAAAAAACGACCTGAAAAATGAGAGCATGTTTGAACTTTTTAATGCCCATTTTTTACATCGTGAAAAATGCTCTGGAGCCCACACACGGTCGTTTTTAATGACATAAAAAAAAACATAATTTTTTACAACCCTAAAAATGGTCGTGTGTACGCGGCATTATAGTCTGCTAGCTCTGCTAGCTGCAACTTGGTGGTGCTATTGCTGAGCCTGTGGTCTACTACCCCCAGATAAATGATTTGTTTTAAGTGTTTTTAGACATTTGTAAATGATTCAGTATCTCAATTTTAGACCAATCAAAAGATACATGCACATAACACAAGGCAATAAACCTATTATTTTATGCCAAATACAATATTATTCCTCTGTAATAATTACAAGGAAGAGAAATATGAATAAAAATAAACAAACAATGTGACAGTTGGCTATGGTTTCTGAGGGAACCACCTTGTTTTGTGTCATGTAGGTTCAAAGTAGGAAATTGTTTGTAGTCACATCTTATATAGTAAATGTACATTCCCTTTGAAGTTTATGATGCATGAATATTTTCCATTATCTGTTATTTAAATGGTTGATGTTTTTACATAGGGGGGTTCTGCCAAATTTGGTTCCTCATGTAACCACACTGCACAACTTCTACAAGTCTGCCTCTGAGGTCTTGCCCTTTGTAAAAGAGCAGCAATAATATACAGCATTCGTTATGAATATCTTCTCATACTGCATAACATCTCTAGAGAGGTCACATAACTACAGTAATGAATTCAAAGTACAACCAAAGGCTCCTGTATGACTATCCAATTAAATACCAAACCCAGTTACTATGTGATGCACAAGCAAAAACTTCCCCTGGATGAACTAAATCCTCTTTATATGTCTCACACACTCCCCCTACCAGACACTGCAGCTCACAAGGGGGGGGGTTCAGCAACAAGCACTGTCAATACAAAAAAAGCAGTGGGCAGGATTGGGTGTGGCCAGGTGCTGATTCACATGCTACAGGTTTTTGAATCAGCAGTGATAATGCTCATAGGCATGCTCCCTGAAATAGCCGGCTTGGCACCAGTAGACGTGCCTGCACATGCGCTGTAATGTGTGTGTACACTAGGGTTGCCACCTTTTCTTCAAGTCAAACCTGAACACTTCAGCATTGCACAGCAATTTTTCTTTACATTAGAGTCTACAAAGTTCCCCTTTTACATTTGAACTCACAGAGTTCCCTTTTCACTGTAGACTCTGATGTAAGGGAGAACTCTGGGGACTCTAACATAAGGGATGCTCTGGTGTACGGCGAGGACTCTGATGTAAGGAGGAACACTCTGGCCTCTGGTGTAAAGGAGAACTCTGATGTAATGAATGCTCTGAGAACCCTGATTTACCTTAGCTTACTCACTTAGAGGCAGGAGAGAGAAGGGGGAGACTTGGCTTGGTCTGAAAAATGTGTCCCGCTCTCAGACAGTCTGAAATCCGGACGCATGATTCCAAACCCAAACTGTCTGGGTGAATCCCAACAGGTGGCAACCCTACTGTACACATCATGAACTTAGACTTTTATGCCCGCAAACATGTGCACACTTATGTGCATTTGCATTAGCCTGACAGCTGGCACAATGTTCCTGACAAGCAGGCTCAATGGGTAGTTGTGGCACCTTGCAGGGAGATTAAGAGTAAACTGGAAGGGCATAAACATTTACTGTATAAATAAGTGCATCATCACATTTTTTTATGGAAGGGTATACTACTTGAATACAGTATTACAAGGAGTAAAGCACAATAATCTTTGTCGCCAAGCCAGGGCTCAAGTCCTGCGGGAACGCGTGGGAACGGAGTTCCTGCACTTTTTTCACAGCAGGAACTCAGTTCCCTTTGCAGGACTAGAGCAGCCGAGCCGCCCGAGCCAATCCTTTACTAAGCGCCGATGACCAGCTCGAGTCACTGTCAGGGGCAGGCGAACCTTAGTAATCCTTTATGTTACTGGCCGCTTCCTGTATATGGATTCATCGGGTAGTGTGCGGGTATTCCGTCACTTCCTCAATGCCGCAATGTCTCCTAGGAGCTTTTGTCATTGTTCCCAGGAGACATTGCGGAGGTCTGCCACGAGTTATCGTGGGATTAAGAAAGAACTTGCAGTTTAGTAATTATGCTTATGAGCGTATCATTTTTTATTTTTTTTGGTGGGGTAGTGGATCTTGGGTGGGAGTTCCCACACTTTTTCCCCCAGGACTTGACCCCTGCGCCAAGCAGATTCTGAGCTCCTAGATTTGACCTCGCTAAATGTGTTATTTGTGAGCTGGACTTCCTGGTAAGAGAATAAATGGCATTACCAGACTTGAATTTGCATACCTGGAGCATGGTTATCTGCTTGTATGTGCATTTTACAACTAATATTTTCACATACAGTATTTCAATTAAGTAATGAAGGAACTAACTTTTTGCTCCCATCGACTGCTCTAACATTATGCTGTTGCTAAGTGTGTTGTGTGTTAGAGTGGAATTTCAGTTTACATCTAACTAGACTTAAAACTGCCCCCCCCCCCCTTCACACACACACACTCCAAACACCTATGCTAACGAACCTGTAAGATAGGGTGACCAGACATTCCCGGTTTCCGGGGACAGTCCCTGGATTGAGTACACTCTCCCCAGACCAAGTCTGTCCCCGGATTCGTCCCCGGATTGGATTTGAACAGGGGCTGGGGCAATTTCAAAGACAGTCAGTGCAGAATAAAAAAAAGATCCTGAATTACACACCCAGCTCCGCCGCTCCTACTAGCTTAGGGGGGTATATTTTTTCCACTATGATTATGTGCTGGTCGGAGCGGAGGGAATATTTCTTCAGTTTCAGACGCATGCCCATTCATCTCCGCTCGCATGTTCTTCTGCCTTGGCTCAAGTCCCGGCCAGCCGCCTGCCTGCTTATCTCCTTGCCTTCCCTGGTGGAGTGATCTTCCTCCGCTCCCCACCCAGGATTAGCCAGGGCCCAGAGAGTGAGGCCCCATACACACGAGAGGATTTATCCGCAGATACGGTCCAGCGGACCGTATCCGCGGATAAATCCTCTCGAGGATTTCAGAAGATTTCTATGCGATGGCGTGTACACACCATCGCATTGAAATCCGCGCTGAAATCCTCTGGCGATGACGTGTCGCGCCGTTGCTGCTATTATGACGCGGCGACAGGCGCGACGCTGTCATATAAGGAATTCCACGCATGCGTCAAATCATTACAACGCGTGCGGGGAATCCCTTTGGACGGATGGATCCGGTAAGTCTGTACAGACGAGCGGATCCATCCGTTGGAATGGATTCCAGCAGATGGATTTGTTGTGCATGTCAGCAAATATCCGATCTGCTGGAATCCATCCCAGAGGAGATTTCTCCGCGGAAACAGATCCGCTGGCGTGTACACATCATAGGATCTATCCGCAGAAACCCATTTGCTGGGATTTATCTGCGGATGGATTCTATCGTGTGTATGGGGCCTTAGACTTGACAGGCTGTGAGGCTGGGGGCGACGGGCAGAGAGTTGCTGACTGCCGCCATTACTAGTAAAAAAAAAATAATAATATGTCCCCGGATTTCATTTAAAAAATCAGGTACCCTTACTGTAAGAAAGATGTATATACTTATCTATATTCAGGCTGCTCTGGTTTGGTCACGTGACCCAGCTCTGCTGTGTCAGCCAGGATGGCTGCAGGGGAAAGAAGGGAGTGCCGACAACAGATGGGCCATTGAAGCCTATGGGTGACATTACTGCTCCAGGCTTAATAGCCATTGTCTGAGTGTTTTTTCCTCTCCACTGCAGCTCCGCTGGCCGACACGGTGAAGATCACGTGACCTGCCTGGAGTGGCTTGAAAATAGGTAATTATTTACAGTACATATTTCTTACACAAGTTAATTAGCATAGGTGTTAGGTAGGGGAGGGGACGCTAGAATTTCACTTAAACCATCCAAAGCGCGGTGACGTCAGAACGTCGCCTCCCTACGTTTGAAACGTAGGGAGGCGACGTTCTGACGTCACCGCGCTTTGTGATCTGACCCGGAAGATACGGGCTATTTGTTTTGAGAGCCGGCCGGCTTATTTTTACTGGATGCTTTATATCTGCTGATTTGATGTAAGTGCAATTCCTTTTACTATCGATTAAACCTGAGGATTTTACACTATGTGAGTCCCTTCTTCCTTTCCATATATATTTTCTGTTGGCATATTGATTGAGACCATCCATTACCCTGATCGTCCTGGGCTGGAAACACGTTCCAAGGATACTATTGTGCACGCTGTATTTGATCTCCTATAATTTAGAGATCATTTCATTTCGGTAAGAGGCAGTGTGTGATCTTGGTGGAAGTGCCTTTCTCATCACTTTTTTCCCTTGGATGCTTTGGTGACCATTCTCACTGGGGAAACCATTTTTTTATGAACTTTCTTTCTTATTTGGTGGACTTTATATTGGATCATGGTTCAGTCATGATTGCACACTGAGGGGCAGATCCACAGAGATCTGCACCCTCGCAGCGTATCAGAGATATGCTATGCCGCAGTACCTTACCTGGCTTTAATTCGAATCCATAAAGATTTTGCGCCTTAAGTTACGGCGGCGTAGTGTATCTCAAGCGTTTTAACGGCGCGGAATTCAAATGCGGCGAGTAGGGGGCGTGTTTCATTTAAATGCTCCGTTTCTAAATTTCCCGCCGTGCATTGCGCTAAATGACGTCGCAAGGACATCATTGTGTTGACGTGGACGTAAATTACGTCCATCCCGATTTCACGGACAACTTACGCAAACGAAAAAAAAAAATTGAGATTAAACGCGGGAACGACAGCCATACTTAACATAGCAGGTGTAACTATAGGCTCCAAAATAGCAGCTTTAACTATACACCGGAAAAAGCCGAACGGAAACGACGTAAAAGAATGCGACGGCCGCTCGTATATTCGCGGATCATCGGAAATAGCTCATTTGCATACTCAACGCGGAAAACGACGTGAACGCCACCCAGCGGACGCCGAAGAATTGCATCTTAGATCCGAAGGCGTACGAAGACGTACACCTGTCGGATCTAACCCAGATGCCGTCGTATCTTGTTTTGAGGATTCAAAACAGAGATACGATGTGGGTAATTTGAAAGTACGCCTCTGTGGATCTGCCCCTGATTCTTTATATATTCACTGTTTATGAATTTTTTTATATGTATTCGATGCACCATATTTTGATTCTTAATATTGTTTAGTATGTTTACTTACAGTCACTATATTCATTTGTTTAACCTTTTGGTGTGGTTTCAGCACATAGCGCCAATAGGCCAAATTAGCGCGACTTTTTTCTGTTCATTATTTGTTTGATGTAGTATAACATCTTTTGGTTGCAGCCTTTTTCACTTTAGATTTTTTAAACAAGCGCAGTATATTTTTCTTATTATCACTTGCTGAAGAGGACTGTTCTCTATGCATCTTTAAAAAAACATGTTGTACTGCATAGTGGAAAAACTACTAGGCTCAAAATGGGCTAAGACCTTGAAAACTCACAGGTCACCCACAAGTCATTGTAAGTAAACAGTGGAACTAAACCAGATCAGATGATCCACAAGGTGCTTTAGTTGCAGGAGCAGCAGCAGATTTTTGCTTCCTTCAGGCTGAATGGTGGGTAAAAGAGCATGTTGCACTGTGCAATCAATGTCTGTGCTCAGTTCCCTTAGCCTTAACCATTACCGCAATAAAATGGTGATGGAGGGAATTTTGAAATGGTTCCAACTGTGAAGTAGCTCAAAGTGCTTTTGACCAACAAGCCTTACTTACTACATGAGTCATTAAAGACTAGGTCACACCAGAAGCTATGTCACAGCTCTGGACCCAGAAAGTGCTATGTGGCTAACTTACACAATATACAATGCAGATGCCAGTGCCTGAGGGTGACTGTCAGGGCCAAAGCGCTGTACTTCCTCCTTTAACACACCAGCGTAGTAGATTGGCTTCCCGGCGGCTAACTGGGCACTTTAGGCGTGTGCGCATACGCATGTGACCTCTCGGGGCCAATCACCAGCGTGACCGCCCTATTTAAACCAGCTCCTGTCAGTAGACAGGTTGCTGGTTTATCGTCAGCTTCTGACCCGTATCCTGTTTCCTGGGAACCTTACCTTGTGGATTGCTTCCCGACTCAGCTCTCTCCTGGAACTTTTGAACTTGGCTTGTCTCATCAACCTTGCTTGAACTCTCCTGACCTGACCCCCTTGGCTTGTGACCCGGACTTGTACTTTCTCCTGCCCTTGGACTCTGGCTTGTGACTCGGATCTGCTACCTTCTCTGCCCCTTGAACCCCGGCTTGTGTTTTGGAACTTCCTTAGTCTTCATCTTGACCTGATCTGTACCTGCATCCCTGACGTGTCTTCAGTTATCTCCTGTCTCCGGCTGCAGCCCCACAGAAGCTACTACATCTGCTGCTACTACCTGCAAGCACCGCTTCTTCGCTGGCACCGGTACCGCCTTGTGCTTCTGCCTCCTGTCTCAACCTCAGGGGGCGGGCGCGCTTGGTCGTAAAGGTGAGCCACCCTCTGCATATCGGTCTCAGTAAGTACCTGGTTTCTGATAGTATAAACCAGCCAGAAAAATGTCCGAGACCGACAGGGTGCGTTCACCTTTCGAGACACTTTGCCAGCAGGTGTCCGCGCTTACCGAGGCGGTACAAAAACTCCAGGAAGGTTACATACAAGTGGATGGCCGCCTTCAGCAATTAACCCGTTCCCCTGGACCCTCTTCTTCTCCGGCTATACCCCCCTACTGGGGCCTCTTCTCCACAGGCTGCCGCCAATCCGGTTGCAGCATTGACTCATCCAGAACCCCGGGTCCCCACTCCCGAACGGTTCTCCGGCGAACGCCGAAAATATCGGGCATTCAAAAATGCTTGCACCTTATACTTGGCTCTCCAGCCCAGGACTTTCTTTACAGAATCTGTCAAAGTTGGGTTTGTGATATCTCTCCTGACCGAAGAACCCCAAGCATGGGCTCACAGCCTTCTGGAAAAGCAAAGCCCGATCCTGGACTCCCTGGATTCCTTTTTCGAACATATGTCGAAACTTTATGACGATCCTCAGCGTATGGCCTCTGCCGATACCGTCCTCCATAACTTGGCGCAAGGAAAAAGACCGGTGGAGGATTACACCGCCGAGTTCCGTAAATGGTCAGCTGACACCGGCTGGAACGACGCGGCATTAAAGTATCAATTTCGCCTAGGACTCTCAGAGACTCTTAAGGATGAGTTGGCAAGAACCGAAGCCCCCGCTTCCCTAGAAGACCTGATCCAGTCTGCCACTCAACTAGACCGACGCCTACGGGAACGTCGCTCTGAGCGCTTTCAGACTTCACGTCCTGCCTGGATTCCTCCTAGGCTTGTCTCAGCTCCGCCTCCTCCTGTAGCTTCTCAACATGTTGGCCTTCCTGATCCAGAACCTATGCAACTCGGGTTGGTCCGCTCACCTCTTACCAGCGAAGAAAGACTACGCAGACGCCAAAGCAATCTATGCCTGTACTGCGGAGCCTCTGGCCACTTCTTACGCACCTGTCCTATAAGGCCGAGTAAGCCCATGATTCAACCTACTTATAATTTCCATGTTTCAAACGCGCCTATGGCTCATCTTGTTCTTTTTCTTTCATTACAGTTGCCAGAAAAGACTGTTCGCCTGCCGGCAATCGTTGACTCGGGTGCATGCAGTTGCTTTCTGGACTCTACCCTGGCCCAAGATCTGCACATCCCTCTCCGCAATAAGAAACAACACCTTCGAATTCATTTGGCCGATGGCTCCCTTCCCAAATCAGGATTAGTCACACAGGAAACCGTTCCCCTTCAGGTCACCACGGACTCAGGTCACCAAGAATTTTTGCAACTTGACCTCATCCCCTCTCCTCTATTCCCCATCATCCTGGGTCTTCCTTGGTTGCAGACACATCAACCCAGCATAGATTGGTCCAGGAAGGAGGTTAAGTTCTCTTCTTCTCATTGTATCCAACACTGCTTCATAAACGCCATTACGACCTGCTCAACCCTGACATCCTCACCTGAACTTCCGCCTCGCGTCCCCTCTGTTTATCGGGAATTTAAAGATGTCTTCGATAAACAGCAGGCCGACTGTCTTCCTCCCCATCAGCCATATGATTGCCCGATCGATCTTTTGCCAGGTTCTGAGATCCCTTTTGGCCGAATCTTTCCGTTGTCCGAAACTGAACTCGTAGCCCTCAAGGCGTATATTGACGAAAATCTACAGAAAAACTTCATCCGTCCTTTTTCTTCTCCAGCAGGGGCAGGTATTTTTTTTGTTCAGAGGAAGGATGGATCCCTGAGGCCCTGTATCGACTACAGAGAACTTAACAAAGTTACCATCAAGAACAGGTACCCCTTGCCTCTCATACCTGAGCTCTTCCAGAGGTTCCGATCTGCCCAGGTGTTTTCTAAGTTAGATTTAAGAGGCGCCTATAACCTTGTAAGGATTAGAGACGGGGATGAATGGAAAACTGCCTTCAGATCACGTTTCGGGCACTTCGAATATCTCGTCATGCCATTCGGACTTTGTAACGCCCCGGCCACTTTCCAACACTTGGTTAACGACATTTTTCGTGAACATTTAGACAATTTTCTGGTCGTATACCTGGACGACATCCTTATTTTTTCAACTTCGCTTGAGCTCCATAGGCATCACGTCAGGAAAGTACTTACCATCCTCAGAAAACATAAGCTGTATCTAAAAGCCGAAAAATGCGACTTTGAAAAGACAACGATACAGTTTTTGGGGTTTATTGTTTCTACCGGTGGGGTCGCCATGGACCCTCAAAAGGTCAAGGCCATCCAGGACTGGCCGTCCCCAGTGGACAAGAAGGCGGTGCAAAGATTTGTTGGATTCGCCAACTTTTATCGGAGGTTTATTATCGGATTTTCTGCTATCGTAGCCCCGATCACCCAGCTCACCCGTCAAGGCGTTCACTTCCATTGGTCACATGAGGCCCAGGAAGCTTTTAAAAAATTAAAAAAGGTCTTTTCCTCTGCACCTGTCTTACATCATCCACACCCAAAGTTGCCCTTCACCCTGGAAGTCGACGCCTCTGAAACAGCTTTAGGGGCTATCTTGTCACAAAGACAAGGCGTGAAGGCTCTACTATACCCTGTGGCCTTCGCCTCCCGGAAGCTGACAATTCCCGAAAAGAACTATGACGTGGGGGACCGGGAACTCCTCGCTATTAAATTTGCCCTCGAGGAGTGGAGGTATTTACTGGAGGGAGCGATCCATCCCATAATAATCTTTACCGACCACAAAAACCTTGAGTATTTGCGTTCTGCAAAACGGTTAAGACCTAGGCAAGCTCGGTGGGCTCTTTTTTTTTCACGATTTAATTTTCACATCACTTATAGGCCCGGTTCAAAGAATGGTAAAGCGGATGCACTCTCCAGGATGTTTCCCGAAACCCCCTGCACAGCCGAACCAAGCACCATCCTGCCTCCCCGGAATTTTCTTTTGATCTCTCAACCTGATTTGTTAGATTCCATCAAAACAGCGTCCAGACATCTTTCCTGCCCAGAATTATCGTCACTAGAGGAGCGTGACGGTTTATTCTGGCTCCAAGATAAAATGTATGTTCCAATTGAAACCAGACAACTGGTCTTGAGTACCTTCCATGACCGAAAGCTTGCAGGCCATTTCGGGGTATGGAAGACTTCTGAATTGATTTCCCGGCACTTTTGGTGGCCAAAATGGAGGCAGGACTGTAAAATTTACGTTTCATCATGTACCAGATGCCAACGCAATAAGGGTCCTAAGACCAAGACCTGGGGACTACTTAAGCCGCTACCGATACCAGAACGCCCTTGGGCCGATATCTCGTTAGATTTTATTGTGGATCTACCTCCATCAGGAGGTTTTACTACTATATTGGTTGTCGTAGATCGTTTATCAAAAATGGCCCATTTCCTACCTATGGTAGGAACCCCATCCGCAGTCGAAACATCCAAAATCTTCTTCAAAGAAATCATCAGACTTCACGGGGTCCCCAAGACCATCGTTTCAGATAGAGGGGTCCAATTCACCTCCAAATTTTGGAGAGAGCTCTGCAAGTCTTTGGAAGTGAAGACCTGCCTGTCCTCGGCCTACCATCCCCAAAGTAACGGCCAAACGGAAAGGACAAACCAGACTCTGGAGCAGTATCTCAGATGTTTTTGTTCCTCCTCTCAGGATGATTGGTCATCTCTTCTACCTTCTGCTGAGTTCGCATACAATAACTCTGTCCATGCTACCACCAATCAAACGCCTTTTTGGGCCAATTTTGGTTTTCACCCTGCCTTCCTTCCAGATCCCCTTCCGGAAATACCCGTCCCAGCCGCTCAAGAACACATTATGGCCATTCAGTCCAACTTTTTGAATCTTCAGAGAATGATGCAACAGGCCCAGGAGGACTATAAAAGGTTCTACGACAAAGGAAGGAAAGATTGTCCCTCTTTTGAAATTGGGGAGGAGGTTTTGCTCTCTACTGCTAACCTAAAATTACCAGTCCCTTCTCGGAAGTTGGGTCCGAGATACATTGGTCCCTTTAAGGTCAAACGAAGGATCAATGCAGTGACCTTTGAACTTGCACTACCCAATTCCTACAGGATCCACCCGGTCTTCCATGCCTCTCTCTTAAAACCCATCGTTCCCGATCCTTTTCAAGGAAGGACGGATCTTCCACCACCACCAGTGGAGGTGGAGGGAGAAGAGGAGTTTGAGGTCGAGTCCATTCTGAGCTGTAGAAAATGGGGGAGGCAGCTTCAATATTTGATCAAATGGAGAGGTTATCCTCCGGAGGACAACTCCTGGGAGCCTTCTAGAAATCTACATGCCCCTCGGCTGATCCGTGCCTTCCATCTAGAACATCCAGAGTTGATGACCAGTCTAGGCGTCCGGAGTCCGCCCCTCGGGGGGGGGCACTGTCAGGGCCAAAGCGCTGTACTTCCTCCTTTAACACACCAGCGTAGTAGATTGGCTTCCCGGCGGCTAACTGGGCACTTTAGGCGTGTGCGCATACGCATGTGACCTCTCGGGGCCAATCACCAGCGTGACCGCCCTATTTAAACCAGCTCCTGTCAGTAGACAGGTTGCTGGTTTATCGTCAGCTTCTGACCCGTATCCTGTTTCCTGGGAACCTTACCTTGTGGATTGCTTCCCGACTCAGCTCTCTCCTGGAACTTTTGAACTTGGCTTGTCTCATCAACCTTGCTTGAACTCTCCTGACCTGACCCCCTTGGCTTGTGACCCGGACTTGTACTTTCTCCTGCCCTTGGACTCTGGCTTGTGACTCGGATCTGCTACCTTCTCTGCCCCTTGAACCCCGGCTTGTGTTTTGGAACTTCCTTAGTCTTCATCTTGACCTGATCCGTACCTGCATCCCTGACGTGTCTTCAGTTATCTCCTGTCTCAGGCTGCAGCCCCACAGAAGCTACTACATCTGCTGCTACTACCTGCAAGCACCGCGTCTTCGCTGGCACCGGTACCGCCTTGTGCTTCTGCCTCCTGTCTCAACCTCAGGGGGCGGGCGCGCTTGGTCGTAAAGGTGAGCCACCCTCTGCATATCGGTCTCAGTAAGTACCTGGTTTCTGATAGTGACATTCCAAGCTAGCCCCTCAGTTTTCACCTGGTCTGGAAAGTTGCTGCATAGAGACTAGCTCGAACTGCAGCCGTCTTCAGGTGTTCTTTGTCTGTGGGTCTTTCTGTCTTTAGTTTTGCCTTCAGCAAGTGAAATGCATGCTCAATTGGGTTGCGATCAGGTGATTGAGTCGGCCATTGCAGAATATTCCACTTCTTTTCCATCAAAAGCTCCTGGGATGCTTCTGAGGTGTGTTTTGGATCATTGTCCATCTGTACTGTGAAGCACTGTCCAATCAAGTTTGCTGCATTTGGCTGAATCTGGGCTGACAGTATATCTCTAAACACTGCAGAATTCATTCGGCTACTTCTGTCTTCTGTAACATCATCAATAAACACCAATGACCCAGTGCCACTGGAAGCCATGCATGCCCATGCCATCACACTGCTTCCACCATGTTTTACAGATGACGTTGTGCGCTTTGGATCATGAGCTGTTCCAAGCCTTCTCCACATATTTTCTTCCTGTCATTCTGGTACAGATTAATCTTAGTTTCATCTGTCCAAAGAATGCTTTTCCAGAACTGGTCTGACTTTTTTAGATGTTTTTTGGCAAAATCTAATCTGGCTTTTCTTTTCTTCTGGCTTACGAATGGGTTGCACCTTGTGGTGAACCCCCTGTATTTGCTCTCGCAAAGTCTTCTCTTGATTGTAGACTTCCTGGAGAGTCTCCTTCACTTGTCTGGTTGTGTGAATTGGTTTTTCTTTACCATAGAGAGGATCCAGCGATCATCCACCACTGTTGTCTTCCATGGACATCCGGGCCTTTTTATATTGCTGAGATCACCAGTGCGTTCTTCTTTCCTCAGAAAGTACCAAACTGTTGATTTGGCCAATCCTAATGTTGCCTGTCACTCTGATGGATTTGTTTATTTTTTTAAGCCTTACAATGGCCTGTTTCACTTGCATGGATGACAGTTACTTTGAACGCATGAGGTAGGTTCACAGCAATAGATTCCAAGTGCAAATACCACACTTAGAATCAACTCCAGACCTTTTACCTGCTTAATTGATGAAGAAATAATGAAGGAGTAGCCCAAACCTGGCCATGAAACTGCTTTTGATTCAATTGTCCAATTACTTTCGGTCCCTTGAAAAAGAGGAGATGGCTCTTCTTAAGAGCTGTGTAGCGCTCACCCCCGAAGGAGCCGCTGGATAATTTGGGGATCGGCGTATTAAGTTACCAAGTTCTCTTGTCTAGGGGTACAACTTGTGAGTGTGGATAGGGAGCAAATGTTCAGACAACAGTGTGAGTTTCCAATGCTTTATTCCAAGGCCAACATAGCCAACATCAACATGGCACACAATAGGAAAAGAGTTGATGAACAGAGAGAAAAACTGCAGTATCAGGCCTTGGATATCAAGAACATGGAGAGCAAGCCTGCTCTCAGCATAGACAGTTCAAACGTCGCCACTCCCGCCGGAGTAGGTAAAGTGCCCCTGGACAGGTGATTAACTTGAGCCTGGCAGCCAGAAGGTCACTTGCAAATAAAGTCACTGGGAGGAAAACAGGGCCCCTGCACAGGCCTGATATATATTCAAATATGGTTAAATGGTAGAACTAGCGAATCCTCCCAGTAAGTTCAATTCAGGGTCACCAATAGACAGCTGAATTGTACCTGTCATGTGGCGTGGTGACCGGATCCCCGATGGCACGTCCAGACCTCGCAGACAACCTCTGTATTTAGGTTCTCCCGAGCAGACCTCCCATCGTACAGCTCCCAGCTTAGGATCTGGGCCCCAGCGAGCCGCTGGGGTCCCTCTCAGCATCAAGGTGAGATTTTGCTTGGTGCGTAGCTTTTGGCCAGGCAGGCCTCGATGGCGGGGCCCATGGATGCGCGCACCCTGAAGGTGGATGCCGCACCTGGGGGCTCGTGGCAGAAGTCTGTCCGGAGGCACTTCACCCACTCTGGCTAGATAGTGCAAAGTTCTCTATCGCTTCATCAAAATGTTCTCTCTATCTCATGTTGATGTTGGTCATGTTGGGCCGAGAATAAAGCATTCAGAAAAACCTTTATTCATTGTCTGGACATTCGCTCACTAATCTACTCTTCAACTTCACCCCTAGACAACGGTAAGAGGTAACTTAATATGCCGATCCCAACAACAATCAGCGGCTCCTGAGGGGGTAGCGCTACATTACTTATTGGTGAAACTGAATGATACCATGGCTAAATTTAACAGGACATGGGTCCCCTGGATATATCCACCCAGTTTGGACCAATAACTCCTACATTTGTACACTATTTTGCTAATTCAGATTTGTGTGCTTCCCAGCCTGGACTTCCCTAATCCCTTCCCTACCTCCTCCCATCCTATCCCTCCTTTTCCCCTTTACCTCTTTCTGTTCTGTCTCTTTTCCTGCCTCTTAAATTATAACACAATGGGCTAGATTCATAGAGAGTTACCCCGGCGTATCAGTCGCCGTCGTAACTCTGAATCTACGCCGTCGTAAATTTAAGCGTATTCTGGAAACCAGATACGCTTAAATTAGGCTAAGATACGAGCGGCGTAAGTCTCCTACGCCGTCGTATCTTAGGGTGCATATTTACGCTGGCCGCTAGGTGGCGCTTCCGTCGATTTCAGCGTAGAATATGCAAATGAGCTGGATACGCCGATTCAGAAACGTACGTGCGCCCGGCGGATTTTTTTACGTAGTTTGCATAAGGCTTTTTCCGGTGTAACGTTACTCCTGCTATATGAGGCATAGCCAATGTTTTTTTTTTTACTTCAATACTTTTTTTTATTGTTTCCATACAGATACAAAGAGAAATTTACAAGTCCATTTTTTTTATATACTTAGTGCATTTTATGTGCTTACAAAAAATTAATTGCAAAGATTAAAAATGTCCATTCATCCCCTTCCCACCCCTCCCCTCCCTCCCTCCTATCTTGCTTTTAAAGTGCATACACGCTTTTAGTTCCATTCTTTTCCTTAGGTTATTTTTTACCCATCTTTGCTTGATTTAAAGTGAGCGGCCTATTTTACATAACCAGTGCTCCCATATTGCCTTAAATTTTTTGAGGTTGCCCCTTCTAATCCATGTTCCCCTTTCCTTCCCAATTGTACTATTCATTACATTCAACCATTCCTCTACTGTGGGTGGATTTTGTGCTTGCCATTTTAGTGCTATTAGTTTCCTCGCCTGGAACAGGCATCTTATAACTGCTTCTAATGTGTCCCTCTGTCCCATTCCCTCCTCAATGCATCCTAATAGACAAACTCTGGCTTCGAGTTCCAGAGTTGTACTAAAAGTTGCATTTATAGTGTCCACAATTTTAACCCAATATCTATGCAATTTTGGGCATTTCCACATCATGTGGATGAGGTCCCCTGTATTTTGACATCTGGGACATTTATCATCCTGCTTCCATCCGAATCCATATAATTTCTTTGGGGTATAATAGACCCGGTGTAGGAGGAATAAGTGGGAGACCCGTTGTGACGGGGCTAGTGAGACCCTTGTCCCTAGTTCCAATATCCTGTCCCATTGGTCGTTCGTTAAAAGTCCAATATCCTCCTCCCATCTCTGCTTGTTTCTGCTCAACTTCTCTTTTCCTATTAACTGATCGCTAATCTGTTCATATAATTCTGAAATAAGACCTTTCAGAACCCCCACCTTGATTAGTCTTTGGAGTTGCGTAAGCTTTTGCCATCTTATCGGCTGTAATTTAAATTGGGCTTGTAGTGCGTGTCTGACCTGTAGATAAGTAAAAAACATGGAATTTGGGATGCTATACGTACGTGCGCCTGGCGGATTTTTTTACGTCGTTTGCGTAAGGCTTTTTCCGGTGTAACGTTACTCCTGCTATATGAGGCATAGCCAATGTTAAGTATGGACGTCGGGCCAGCGTCGAATTTTGCGTCGTTTACATCGTTTGCGTAAGTCGTTCGCGAATAGGGCTTTGCGTAAATTACGTTCACGTCGAAAGCATTGACTATTTGCAACGTGATTAGGAGCATGCGCACTGGTATACGTTCACGGACGGCGCATGCGCCGTTCGTGAGAAACGTCATTTATGTGGGGTCATGTTTTATATACATAAAACACGCCCACCTCTTGACAATTTAAATTCGGCGCGCTTACGCCGGCAGATTTACGCTACGCTGCCGCAACTTACGGAGCAAGTGCTTTGTGAATACTGCACTTGCCTCTCTAAATTGCGGCGGCGTAGCGTAAATAACATACGCTACGCCTGCACAAATTTAGGTCGCCCTACCTGAATCTAGCCCATAGCTTAGGTCCTCACTCTTACCGTTGCAGTTATGAGGACATATTTTTTTATATTTTTTGGTGGTTTATTTTAAAAGTGACTATTGGCTAATGTTCATATCTATCTTTGGTAATTTGCACCATATTTTTTTATTCTGTTCTTTCTCTATTGGCTGCAGGGATGGACAGGCCATTGGGACTACAGGGAGTTTCCCGATGGCCTGATGGCAAAGTGGGCCGGCTTCAGTGACAGCGGACCGCCGCCCCCCTCCGCTCCTCTATCTCTCCCTTCCTGCAGCGCTCACCTCCTCTCCCTCCCCGCAGCGCTCACCTGGGGGGAACAAAGAAGCAGGGGAGGACCAGAGGAGCAGGGACGACGACAGAGGAGCACGGGGGAGGGGACAGACAGCTGACTCAACAGCTATGGCCTGGGAGTTTCTCACTTCTGCCTAATCTTGTCCCATAAGGGGGGGCGCCGAACTGATTCTTTGCCCCGGGTGAAATAATGTCTAGCTTGCCCACTGGTACTGCCTATCAGGCCTCGTACACACCACCGGATCTATCCGCTGGAATTGATCCGCGGATCAGTTCCAGCGGATAGATCCGGTGGTGTGTACGTCCGAGCGGACATTTATCGGTGGGAAAAATTCCAGCCGACGGATTTCCAGCAGATAAAAATTTCTTAGCATGCTAAGAAATCTATCCCCTGGAATCCTGTCCAGCGGATTGATCCGGTGGTCTGTACAGACTCACCGGATCAATCCGTCCGCTCCTCTCCCTCGCATGCATCGTAATGATTCGTAATGATTCGACGCATGCGTAGAATGATTCGTAATGATTCGACGCAAGCGTGGAAGTCTTTATCTTCCAGCGTCGCCGCGTCATCATCGCGGCGACGGCGTGACACGTCACCGCGGATGGATTCCGTGCGGATTTCGATCTGATGGTTAGTACAACCATCAGATCAAAATCCGCCAGAGGATTTATCCGCTGGAACGGTCCGGAGGGATAATCCTCTCGTGTGTACGGGGCCTCAGAGTACCAGTAGCAGCCGTTCTACTCTAATAAAGTAGAACGGCTAGTGGCTAGTGAAGGGGGAGAGGGGGCTTGGGTGGCCGGGGGGGGCGGGAGTTGTCCAGCCGCCATGGGTGAAACCTGTCAAAGTGGGTCAGTCTGGATGAAGTCCAGGGCCAAATTTTTGTCCCAGTCCAGCCCTGATTGGCTGCAGCTGATTGACAGAAATGGAAAATTACCAACCTGTCACACAGGGGAGGGCTGGCAGCCTTAGGCCCCATGCACACGAGACGCAGATGCAAACTCATCTAAACACACGTTTTCAAACGCAAAAAACGGCGTTTAAAAACCGCCAGTTTTGCCGCGAACTTCGCGGCGTTTTACCACGTTTTACCGCGTTTGCGTTTATAATTGTTTAGTTAAGAAACATCATAAGACCCTCCCTAAGCTCAAAAAACAGTATTATTTAACCATTTCAGACATTTTGTGAATTGTCGACTTGCCACGTCATCTGCCACGTCACCTGGCCACGCCACCTGCCACAAGTTGTGGATTGTCCACTGGCCACGTCAACTGCCACGTCAACTGGCCACGTCACCTGCCACAAGTTGTGGATTGTCCACTTGCCACATCACCTGGCCATGTCACCTGCTATGTCACCTGGCCATGTTACCTGCCACAAGTTGTGGATTGTCCACTGGCCACGTCACCTGGCCACATCACCTGGCCACCTCACCTGGCCACAAGTTGTGGATTCTCCACTTGCCACGTCACCTGGCCACAAGTTGCGGATTGTCCACTGGGCACATCACCTGGCAATGTCATCTGGCCACGTCACCTGCCACAAGTTGTGGATTGTCCACTTGCCATGCCACCTGGTCATGTTACCTGGCCATGTCACCTGTTCACATCACCTGGTACGTCACCTGGCCACAAGTTGTGGATTGTCCACTGGCCACATCACCTGGCCACGTCACCTGCCACAAGTTGTGGATTGTTCACTTGCCACATCACCTGGCCACGTTAATTGCCACGCCACCTGCCACAAGTCGTGGATTGTCCACTTGCCACGTCACCTGGCCACATGACCTGCCACAAGTTGTGGATTGTCCACTTGCCACATCACCTGGCCACGTCACCTGGCCATGTAACCTGCCACAAGTTGTGGATTGTCCACTGGCCACGTGACCTGGCCACGTCACCTGCCACATCACCTGGCCACGTCACCTACCACAAGTTGTGGATTGTCCACTTGCCACGTCACCTGGCCATGTCACCTGCCACAAGTTGTGGATTGTCCACTTGCCACGTCACCTGGCCATGTCACCTGCCACAGTCCAGGGCCAAATTTTTGTCCCAGTCCAGCCCTGATTGGCTGCAGCTGATTGACAGAAATGGAAAATTACCAACCTGTCACACAGGGGAGGGCTGGCAGCCTTAGGCCCCATGCACACGAGACGCAGATGCAAACTCATCTAAACACACGTTTTCAAACGCAAAAAACGGCGTTTAAAACGCCAGTTTTGCCGCGAATTTCGCTGCGTTTTACCGCGTTTGCGTTTATAATTGTTTAGTTAAGAAACATCATAAGACCCTCCCTAAGCTCAAAAAAACAATATTATTTAACCATTTCAGCCATTTTGTGAGACCAGAGTGAGTAGCAGCTTGCCACATCACCTGCCACAAGCTGCGGATTGTCCACTTGCCACGTCACCTGCCACAAGTTGTGAATTGTCCACTTGCCATGTCATCTGCCACGTCACCTGACCACGCCACCTGCCACAAGTTGTGGATTGTCCACTGGCCACGTCAACTGCCACGTCAACTGGCCACGTCACCTGCCACAAGTTGTGGATTGTCCACTTGCCACATCACCTGGCCATGTCACCTGCTATGTCACCTGGCCATGTTACCTGCCACAAGTTGTGGATTGTCCACTGGCCACGTCACCTGGCCACATCACCTGGCCACGTCACCTGGCCACAAGTTGTGGATTGTCCACTTGCCACGTCACCTGGCCATGTCACCTGGCCACAAGTTGCGGATTGTCCACTGGCCACATCACCTGGCAATGTCATCTGGCCACGTCACCTGCCACAAGTTGTGGATTGTCCACTTGCCATGTCACCTGCCACAAGTTGCAGATTGTCCACTTGCCATGCCACCTGGCCATGTTACCTGGCCCTGTCACCTGTTCACATCACCTGGTACGTCACCTGGCCACAAGTTGTGAATTGTCCACTGGCCACGTCACCTGGCCACGTCACCTGCCTCAAGTTGTGGATTGTTCACTTGCCACATCACCTGGCCACGTTAATTGCCACGTCACCTGCCACAAGTCGTGGATTGTCCACTTTTTTAATTGTTTTTAAAAAAAGTTTTTTTAATGGTTTTTCATCATTTGCCATCATTTTTGAGATTTCTAATGTAAAAAAATAGGTCACCTTTAAAAACTCCTATAAACGAAATCGCGGCAAATTGCCAGTACCGCGTCTGAAACGTGAAAACTTTTGCGTCTGAACCCATCTTTTTGCTTCTGATGGACACATAGGATAACATTGAATGTGTTCAGGGGCAGTTGAAAAAGCTGTCCAAATGCCTCTGAACACGCGTTTACCAGCATCTCGTGTCCATAGGGCCTTAGGCCTGGGGGGAAAGTCCAGTCAAGTGGCCCATAGAGCATGGAAAAGTGATGGATCGAGGAAAACAGTCTAAGATTTTTCAGGATCACAAGCGTCCGCACAGAGCCTCCCCTTACATCAGAGTCCGCAACTGATGCAGAATCAGTGGGAGCCCTGAGCGTGTCATTTGCCATTTCGCCTACCACCAGATGCAGCTTCTCACTTGCCACCAGATGAGGCTTGTCACTTGTCACCTGCCTTCAGATGCAGCTTGTCATCTCTCTGCTCGTCTGCCCGCCCAGCGGCCCGCTCACTCACCCGCCCACTGCACATGTGACAGAGCATTCTTTGGGGCCTGGTGGTGTGCGGGGCCCACACAACAAACATTAAATAAACCACAAGTTTTAAGTGTTTCTTAACTTTTTTTTATCAAACTGTTACTGTCCTTTGCTCATCTGGCTAAGAGAAATTTAAATCTGCAAAATATTTGCGGCTTTAGGAAAACTTTAAGATCTTTCACAGAGGTATACTTAAAAGGTTGTAGGGTCACCCCAAGTAAAGGATGTGAGAGTTGTAAAAAATAAGTCAGAGAATGGAACCTGGGACCAAACAGCCAGACCAGCCCTGGGTGGACCAGCCCTACAGATGGAATGGGGGAGTATTAAAACCCCAGTTGGGCTTTTATTGCCCATAACTAAACTCCGGGGGCAAAGTGAAACATGTTGGGGGGGTATGGTCTGATCAGAGTCTAGGCCGAAGCTGCTACACCATTCATTGCAGCAGAACACCCTAGATGTGCGAATTTCAGTTGTCACCCTTTCTTTTTTTGGGATTTTATTGCTGTCTGTGTTGTAACTGCAGAAATTCAATCCAAAGAGGTCCACCTATTCTAGTGACAACAGTCTAAGAGGAGAATTCCTCTTGCATTGGATAGATTTGTTTACTGCATTTTGTGTCTCCGGACCAGATGTGAAGGAAAATCTGTCTGACAGACTCGCTGGAGAGCTGGCACTGAGAAAGACTGTGTGGGATGGAGAGGAGGAGAGGGATGTGTAGGTGGAAAAGGACTGGAAAACTTGGTCTCATGAAGAGGGCCATGGTGCGTGAACCTGCTGATGTGCTAGTGACGCTGCTTAGGTCCAGTGCTACCCTGTTTTACTGGTTCAAGACTGTGCTGCTACAGCTAACCAGAAACCACTGTTTTCAGATGGATCACCGAGCGCGTGCAGGGGACCTTTGCCTGAAGCAAAGGAACCTGGCAGGCTTCAATAGAGGACATCTGCATCCAGAATATGGGGAGTTTCACCCAGGATTGCTGAAACTGTGTTCAGAGCCACTCACTATCATTGCCCTTGGAGACCACTGGAGGCAGCTTAATTGTTTGTACACTATCCTGTATATCCGTGTAGCACTACCCCCGAAGGAGCTGCTGGTTTATTTTGGGGCGGCATGTTACCTCTATTTCTCCGCCGTCTAGGGTACTGGATGAGAGCTGAAACAAAGTCAATGTCCACACGTTGCGTTCCTTTTTCTCTGCTTTATTTACCGAACATGGTAAAAGAACAAACAATAGGTTGAACAAATTAAATAGAGTATAGGTAATAGGTTCAGGTGTAGAACTTGATAAGAAGCACTCCTGCTTCCAGACATAAACTCTCGTTGCCACTCTAGCCAGAGTGGGTAGTGTGCCCCTGGATAGGCCTCTCTCACTAGTCTTAGCAGCCAGGGCGTCACACGGAACCTTGGTACAGTCTCTGTCACTGACCTTCCCAAAGGTGGAGATACGTTCGGTCCAGAATCCTCTCACTATAGGATTAAGAACCCAGATCTCTTCTCAAAGTAGTAACTTGTGAAATCAGGAAACTGACGGGCGATCACTGCTCAGTCTTTCAGTAGTTATGTGTCCTTCAATGAAGTTCAGGCCTTCCTTGAGTGTACCAGCCTCGTGCTGGGTGCTCTCCAGACAGGTACTTCATTCGGCAGGTTCCTCCCTCTAGGATGGATAGCGCAGGACCACTTAGTCAATGCAAACCCAGTCTAAATACTGGGCCTGCTTGGCAAGACACGACTCCAGACCAACGTGGTCCCGGAGCCAGGAAACTCAGAAGACGCACCCCCGGCCAGGAGGGCCACACACAGGGGTGGTGGAACGACTGCCCAGGGCGGACGACGACGGCCCAGACCCGTGACGTCTGTCCCTTAAATACTCCTCCCCAGCATGCACAGCGAGGCGATCAACCCCCACTGATTGGGCGCTGAAAAAGGATACCCATCACACCTGGATCTGACTGCTGCCACCCTTGGCCTGGGGTGGAACTGACAGCCCTGACAACAATAGTGGTCATCTGCAGTACAGCCACGGCTGGAACAGAGGTCCAAATTTGAAAACAGACTAGGTCAGAGGTAAATAATCCTCTGACTAACCTTTAAATTTAAAGCAGGGCCAGTAAAGAAAATTGCTGCCCGCTACATTCACAAGTGGGTGGAGACTCCACAACATACTTCTGAGTGGTGAGAGGCTGTTGGTCACCATTTTTGCTTTAACCCCACTTAAAGACATAGCATCACCCCAATTAGGGACCCCCAAGAATTAGGTTTTAGGACTACCCTTTCCATTGGAATTACAAACGCTTTGTTTCAGAAAGCACCAATGCAATTTGGGCCCTTTACCAGCCACAGACAAGTATACCACTGGCCAGTGGGAGAAGATTAGGAGGGACTGTGACTTTTAGCCCTTGAGTGTATACTGTATATCCTGTGTTTGGCGCTCCTAATAAGTAAAAAAGCTACTACTATGTTTTAGGGCTGGGGAAATTAAAGATTAATTCCTGGATTAATCTTAAATGTTTTTGATCGATCAAAATTCTTGACGTTACTGGACAGCCTGGACAGTGAGACTTACCCTGCTGGATGCGAGCAAACTGCACCCATTGGATTGAGGTACCTCTGCATCTGTGGAGCAGGAGGATGCATCAGGCTCCATCAGGGGAAGGGGGCAAAAATAACCATCGTTTTTTGTGCAGACAATTCTTTGTGTATTGGCAACATCTGTTCCGTTTGAAAGACTGTTCAGTTCTTCAGGGTATATTGTCAATAAAATGAGATCATGTCTGCTTCCAGGAAAATATAAACACTCTGGTATGTCTGCGTGACTGGCTAAAGTGATGCCTACTTGCCTACTATAAAGTGTCTGACAGTCAATATACTAGTGACGTTTCATAATTAAAGTTAAACTAACTTTCTACGTTTTTCTTAAAGTTTAATAAGAAAAAATTACTTACGTCAGTTCTACAATTTGAATTTAAAAGGTATTTGTGTGAACTGTGAAGTTAAAGAGGAGTTCCACCCAAAAATGGAACTTCCTCTTAACCCACTCCTCTCCCCCTTACATGCCACATTTGGCATGTAATTTTTTTTGGGGGGGAGTGGGGGCTTCAGGAGAAGGAGACTTCCTGTCCCACTTCCTCCTTCCGCCGAGGGGCTGCAAAGGCGATTAAGCTTAATCGCCTTTTGGCAGCCCCTCCCTGTAGGCGATCGCCTAGGACACGTCAGGTCCTAGGCGATCGCCTGTCCAATCAAACAGTGCAGCGCCGGGCCGCGCATGCATGCGCAGTGCCGCTCGCGCATGCACAGTGGGTGCCCGGCCGTGAAGCCGAAAGCTGTCACGGCCGGGGGCCCACAGTGACAATGAAGACGCCGGCCGGGGAGGGGGGGGGAGGAGCGGACCCCCGGCCAGTGCGTCGCTGGAACGCTGGGGCAGGTAAGTGTCAGTTTATTAAAAGCCAGCAGCTACTCTTTTTGTAGCTGCTGACTTTTAATAAACTTAAAAAATGGGTGGAAAACCCCTTTAAGTCATGGATTGTGGAAACCAACTAGTGTCGGGTGATTGTATATAGTGTATACCACATTTACCACTGACTAATGCAGAGTTGCAATGCAAAAAGATCAGTTAAAAGTAGTTGGATCTGCATGTGCGTTATAATTAATCAAAATTAGTTGATTAATCGATTAAACAAAAAAACAATTAATTAAACACGAAAATTTTAATCAGTTACAGCCCTACTATGTTTCCATAGCCACCAATCATATTTAGACTTTCCTTGAAAATGTTTATGTGATTGGTGGTGAAGGAAGCAGGGAGAGAGGAGTTTGCACAGTGCAGGCTTCATGAAGTACACTTCTATTGCCTTCTAATGTCCCTTTATGGAGCCTTATACTGTATGCTTATTTATCATAGGAACTATAGGAATACAGAGGAGTAAGATTAAGGTAAATGAAATTAATTGTCCTGACTTTGGTACACCTGTTGTATTTATTAATTCACACCAGAGGATCACTAAATGCTTTTACTTACTTACCAAGAATTGCTCTTTGTTGTTTGGTGTATTTGGTTTGACTCAAAGAAAAGCCTGGACTTTTACAAACAAAACCAAGTGAAAATAGCAATTAATTAATACTATTTATTATTCTAGGTCTGTATGCCACTGTAATAGTCATAGTCACAAAGGGCAGGCCACATGATTATTGCAGCTGTCAAAGTTAAATAGCTAGCACAGTGCCAGAATTTGACTTGTAAACAGGAAGCAGGTTGGTACTACATTTTGAAAAATATCTGGTTTCACAACTTCAGCTATTAAAGCAGAACTATACTGTAGAGTTAAGAACTGCATCATATAAGGGAACTTTAGTGAAAGGGCTAAAAAACTCAAGGATTCAGACTGCCCCCAGCAATTAACATGCCGATCACGGTCAGTTCTGGAGGGAGGAGTCTAGAGATGGCGCGGTCAGTGTGGAGGAGCAGCTAGACGGGATGCCCGCTCTCCAGCCATGCTCCGAACCTACGCTGAACTGAGTGAGAGCTGGACCCCCCGCTCCCTCCGCTCCCTCCGCTTCCTCCACTAGGCGCGGGTGCCCCCCTCCCTCCTCCCTCCCTCTCCGGAACATAGCTCCTGGCCGGCCGCTCGGAGCAGATCTGCACGGGTCTCCCCCGGACGGCTAACCTGACACGTGGGCGGCTTCTCCGGCTCCCTTGTCTCTCCCGGCTGACAGGCTAGTGGCGGCGCTGCGTCTCCCTCGTCCCTCCTGATTCTCCTGGCTGATAGCAGCAGTGCTGCGTCCAGGTGCTACATCACCCTGGTCTGCCCAGACCCCCGGAGCGTGTGAGTGGACGCGCTGTGGAGGCGCGCCGCGCGGCTCCAGGAGGGGGGCTCGGGGGGGGGGGACCGACATGCAGTGCTGGGAAGGCTCTGTAAGCTCCGTAGCCCTGCAGCCCAGTGAAATGGAGCTCCAGTCCTAGACTAAGAGGATTTAGCCTGCAGCTGGCTTCACCATCACAGCCACAATAGTAGGTGGGGAAACATTCTGGAACCTACTACAACAGCTGGTAAGCCCCCCTATCAACCACTGGACCGGTGAGTACACACTACGAGTGCACTTCAACCATTGAAGTGGTGAGTACAAACTCCTTATTAAAAAATATATAAGAACTATTAAAAAGAAATATATAAATGGGACACTGCTCTCTGTGGAGAATGATAAAAGGATGGGACTGTGATGATAGCATGGAATAATGTGACATGAGAGCCATGAGTTCAGCACTGCTTTCTCTTTTTTTTTTTTTTTTTTGTGTTCCTGCAAGGAGGTCGGTAACCCCATAGTTTCTCCTGTGGCCCCCTCTTGATACTTTCTTTCTTCTTATGGGGATCAATAAGTGAACAAGATACACGGAATTTTTTGTACTATATTTGGTAGATGGACACTGGAGTCGGATAGAAGAGGGGGGTCAGTATACATGTATATGGCTCTGAATGGTTCTGAAAATCTTTATATAAAGTTAAAGATAAAGGACAGAAATATTACAACAACCTTAAATAACCTTAAATTGCGATAAACGAAACATCAAAAACCATAACATAACGGTAAAAGTATCGGTAAAAGTATTATACACATTGTGGGTAATCTGACTACAGAGCCAGGAAAACCCGTAGGAGAAGGTTCCCAAGATATACGGGTGCTGGAGACGGGGAGGAGAGGGGAGTACACACCTATCACAAGTGCAAACGGATTTCCCCCGGAACCGCTCTAAAGTGACGTAGTTACAACTTAGGGGCAAGGATGACCACAAGGGGAAAAATAGTGAAAGGCGGGGCAACCCCAAAGGTACCCCGTTTAAGTCAAAGCCCAGGCCCGATGTGTAAATTTGTGACCCATGGGATAAATGGCGACAACCAGCACATAGAAAAACCATCGATTGGCAGAGCAGGCCAAGCAGAAAGAGAAAAGAAAAAAGATAAGAAAAAGGGGCCAGCTAATACCTTGGCGGACTCAGAAACATTTTCAGAATCACTCCTAGAGAGCAGAACAGACCAAGACAGGGAAACAGACAAAGAAATAGATCTAGAACAGAGAAATAAGGAAGAAACGCAGGATATGACACTTTTGCCAACAAAAAGGGAGATGGAAGGAATGTTCGCTGCTTTAGAAAGATCACTCAAAACGCAAATGGAAAAAATGGAGAAAAATATGGGGCATATATTGGAAAGAGTGGAAGAAGTGGAGAAAAAAGTTGACCACAATGTAATCTCATTTAAAAAACTAGAAGATGAAATAAAAGCATTAAAAATAAACCAACGAGAACAGGCGTATAAATTAGAAGATCAAGAGAACAGAGATAGAAGAAAGAATATAAGAATACGCGGTGTTCCAGAAACGACACAAGCCGAGAACCTCCCAGAAATAATAAGAAAAATCTGCAATCCAATACTAGAGAGAGAAACAACTTCCCCGCTCAGAATAGAACGAGCACACAGAATAAGACGTCCTAGGGAGAGAGCACAGGATTACCCAAGGGACATTATTGTGCGTTTTGAAAGTTGGGAAGAGAAAAACCAGCTATGGAGAAAATTGAGAGGGAAGTCGCCGTTAGAATACGATCAACATAATATTCAAATTTATCAAGATCTGTCACAAGAGACGTTAAAACGAAGAAGAAGTTTAAAACCCTTGCTAGGTGTTCTGCAGGAGCATGATATTCAGTATAATTGGGGATTTCCAGCGTGCCTAATAGGCAGGAAAAATGGTGTTTCGGCAAGACTGAGGTTTTTGGAGGAAATACCAGAATTTTGTCATAGCTTAGGCATCCCAATACCAAAAAATTATTAGTGTTGATCGGCCGGGGAGGGGGGGAACTGTGGGGGGGGGGGGGCAGTGGGTAGGAGGGAAATGGGGAGGGTCAACATAGTAAGCTATCGGAGTGGGACTGGGGAGAAGGGAGACCCAGAGAGTGCTTCTTCACCAGTTCCCTAGTATAGGGGGACAGGAGACCGGGCCAAAATAGAACTCCACCTCAGCCTGAGGAGCAAAAGAGCGCCAGGAGCGCCAAATAGAAAAAGCTCTAAAAATGACCAGAAGGTCAGGGATCGAATGGGGGGGGGGAGGGGAGGAGAAAGCCCCAAAAGAAGAACAGGGGGGCAAGGTACAAATGGAAGGGAGGGGGGGAGGGAGAAGGGAGGGGGGGAGGAGTTTGGGTGGGAAGGGAGAGGGGAAGATTAGAGAGGGGGGGAAAGGGATTCAGATCTGTGTGTCATGCAGCAGGAAAGAACATATATACCCAAGACAGAGGGGAAAAAAAAAAAAAAAAAAAAAAACATGACAAACATAAATTTCTTAACATACAATGTAAGAGGTCTCAGTTGCCCTGAAAAAAGGCATATGGTACTAAGAGAAGTTGAAAGGTATTCCGCTGAAATAGTTTTCCTGCAAGAGACACACATAACGTTGGACTCTAATGTTAGATTGTATTCTCGGGCAGTTCCTATTTGGTACTATGGGGACTCCCCAAAGAAGAGAGCAAAAGGGGTCGCCATAGGAATAGGGAAGAATATTTCCTTTACAGTAGAAGACAGGAAAGTAGACCCGGAAGGTCGTTATTTGTTCCTAAAAGGAGTACTCCAAGGGAAAAAATACACGTTAGCAAATATTTACTGCCCAAACAGCCAACCACACAAATATCTGAGGGGGATTTTGAATGCCTTAATGGACTTTAAATTAGGACATGTAATACTAGCAGGAGATTTCAATCTCTCAATGGACTATCAACTGGATAGTACATCCGGGGCTCAGAGGCGAAATATTAAACAGCTTAGAATATTAAGAAAAAAAATGCATAGCCACTGTTTAATAGATCCCTGGAGGATTACATATCCAAATAAAAGAGACTATACCTACTATTCCTCCGTGCATGGAACATACTCAAGACTGGACTATATATTGGTAGACCATGAGTTATTGGAAGAGGTAGTTAAAACTTCAATAGGGGTATCTACAATCTCAGATCACGCTCCTGTAATAGCGGAAATTAGATTCAAAGAAATAGAGCAAAGAAAAGGATCATGGAACTTGAATGAAGAACTTATAGAGGATATAGAGGTAAACAACATAGTGAGAATGGATCTGGATCAATATTTCACCCTTAATAACACACCTGAAGTAAGGGTAGCTACCGTTTGGGAGGCCCATAAGGCATACATCAGAGGGAAAATAATCTCAATAGGAGCAGGGAAAAAAAAGATAAGGAAATTAAACATGAAAAAATTAACAACTGAGCTATTTGAACTGGAGCAAATGCATAAAGAGCGAGGAGAAAACGAAATATATCATGAAATTATTGTAAAGAGGACCCAGCTTAGAGATCTGATGAAGGTTGAAACAAGAGACATATTCAAAAATGTTAGAAAGGAGAGGTATAAATGGGGGAACAAACCAGGGAAACATTTAGCCAGAATATCCAGGGAAAAAAAAAAAAAAAACTACATCGAAAAAATAAAGAATCAAGACGGCCTTATGAAATATAAGACGTCTGAAATAGCGGAATCCTTTCGGACTTTTTATAGTTCATTATATTCAATAAGAACCAAGGAAACACAGGAGCAAGAAAAGATGAGAAAAAGGAAAATCAGGGAATACTTAGAAGAAGCGAAATTACCTAAAATTTCTCAAAACGACATTGAATCCTTAGAGGCCCCAATAACTCAAGAAGAGGTACATAGAGCCTTCCGGGAAACCCCGTGCGGGAAAAGTCCAGGCCCCGATGGCTTGCCGATCAAATATTATAAAACATTTAGCGAACTTCTGGTCCCAGAGATGTGTAACTATTTTAACAAAATAGGAGAGGAAGAAGAAATAAGAAAAGAATCTCTTTTGGCAAATATTTCTATTATCCCTAAAACGGGAAAAGATGGAACGTTGTGTTCCAGCTATCGTCCAATAGCACTGTTAAACGCAGACCTGAAAGTATACGCGAAAATATTAGCAACCAGGATAAAAGGTTTAATGCCGCAATTAATAAACTCAGATCAGGCGGGCTTTGTAGCAGGCAGAGAAGGAAGAGACAATAGTATAAGGACCCTGTTACTGTTACAACAAGATCCAAAAAGGAAACCCCCAGTCGTACTCATGTCCTTAGATGCCGAAAAAGCATTTGACAGAGTCGACTGGGGGTTTATGATGGAAACTTTACAAAATATAGGCCTGGGACCAAGGTTCATGAAATGGGTAAAGAACCTGTACAGCCACCCGACGGCAAGGGTGAAGGTCAATGGGAGTGTGTCATCTGTGTTCAACATGGAAAACGGAACCAGACAGGGGTGCCCGCTCTCACCTCTCCTATATGTAATAGCCTTGGAACCGTTGTTAGCAAAAATCCGGGAAAACCCGGGGATAGGAGGGGTGAGAGTGGGAGATGAAGAACACAAGGTGGCGGCGTATGCGGATGACATACTCCTATATCTGACCAAACCCAGAGTATCTCTCCCTAATGTTATAAAGGAAATAAAAAGATATGGAGAACTTTCAAATTTTAAAATAAACCCGATAAAAACGGTAATCTTGAATCTGGGGATAGAAAAAAAAGAAGCAGAAGAACTACAGAAAGAGTTTCCATTTACATGGGAAAAAGAAGCTATAACGTACTTGGGTATAAAAATTACATCTAAAGTTGAAAAACTCTACTCGGCCAACTTTGTCCCCTTAATTAACGACATTAACCAAGACCTGAAAAACCTAGCAAAAAAACATATCTCCTGGATAGGCAAGATTAATGCGTTTAAAATGATGATTTTACCAAAGATAACATACAAACTTCAAATGCTCCCAATAAAAATACCGCAAAGCTTCTTTAAAGTAATTAAAACAGTAATTTTGAAATATATATGGGCAGGTAAAAAGGCTAGATTAAGTTATTCATTGTTGAGCATGAAAAAAAAAGGAGGGGGGTTGGGGCTCCCTGATATAAAAAGATATTATTTTGCTGTAAACTTAGCCAGGCTGGTAGAATGGACAAACGCACATACACAAAAAAAATGGGTACGTATGGAAGAAATATTAAGTAGGACACTATTAAACAGAAATGTATGGATACCACCGAAAATGAGGGAATTGAGCACAAACACACACAACATAACAAGGAACGTATTTAGGATATGGGACACAATATTTAGACGGGAAAAATGGGAGTATAACTCCCCATTAATCCCATTAGCAGGCACAAATTTTTTTCCACCAGGTAACGGAACACGTTTTGGAAAACACCTAGGGGAGAAAAAATTAAAAGATATTGTTACACGGGGAAAAATTAAACTTAGACAAGAGATAAAAATAGGGGAAGGGGAACAAAGCATGAGTGAATGGGAGTATATGCAGTTAAAACATTTTGTGAGCACACTACCACAACCAATTAGGGAAGACAAGACACTATATCCAATAGAAAAAATATGCAGCATGGACAAGCCCCTGATACACGGTATATCAAAGGTATACGGGATACTAACAGAACTCGAGACCCAGGAAGCATTGCCTTTTTTAGAAAAATGGGAAAGCGACATTGGTAAAAAAATTGATAAAACACAAATGATAGGTGCAGTATATAACCATGCTGCGGACATTACCACCATAGAAGCAAACTATAAATGTATGGTGCGATGGCACATGACCCCATCAAGAATGAATAAGATCCACCCTAGAAATTCAGAGCTATGTTGGAGAAACTGTAAACAAAAAGGAACAACGCTGCATATATGGTGGGACTGCCCGAGAATGCAGGAATTTTGGAAAGAAATCTTGAAATATATTGTAGAAATAACAGGAGAGACGATTCTATGTAGCCCGCTGACCTGTTTGTTTCACGGAACTGAAAAAACAAAAAAACAATATGGAACAACTCTGGTCCCAGTGTTGTTAAATGCAGCTAAGGCTCTGATCCCCAAAAATTGGCTACACCCAAAGAGGCCATCAATTAAAGAGTGGATAGAAAGGGTGGAATATATAGAAGAGATGGAGTATCTTGCCTGCAGAGAGTTAGGAGAAGAGGACAAAAACAGGAGGGTATGGGAAAAGTGGAAAGTGTTTAAATCCACAGAAAAGTTCGTCCAGGGAACGATAGAAGCAGAAAGCTGAGAAACCATAAAGAAGATTGCATGGCACACAGATCCGGGGGGGGGGAGGAGGGGGGGGAAAGGAAAAGGGGGGAGGAAAAAGGGGGAAAAAAAAAAAAAAAAAGGGGGGGATTAATTATGATATGCTAATTATGATATGCTATCAAAGAATGCAGTTAGATTCGTTAAGCGGGAAAATACTAACCTAACAGTTTAAAAATGTTAAATTCGTAATGTCAAAAAAAAAAAAAAAAAAAAAAAAAAAAAAAACCACGAATGATGCGAAGCCGCAAGAGAGACGCTAAGGGCGGGCGAACCGTGAGCTAGCCTCTCGGCTATATGTGAGCAGAGTCTGACGTGAGAGAAAAAAAAAAAAAAAAACATGCCGATCACATATACACACACATGTTAAAGCAGAGCTCCAGTCCCTATGTAGCGCCTTTGTACTTTTCAGTACAGGTGCTATGTCAAATTTAGTGGGATGAGAGAGTTATTTGCTCTCATCCATGTTGATTTGTTTAAATTCGGCTGTTGCCAGCCCTGAACTGTCCTGTGGGTCGTTCTGTGCTCCAGAGATGTAGTTCCATCTCTGGATGGCAGGTGGCGCCAGAGGGGTCCAGGCGGAGGCGCCCTTTCTCCAGCAGCCAATTAGAGGAGTGTTTCCCTCGTGGGGCATGCTGGGGGAGGGTATTTCTGTGGCAGACGCCATTTTTCGGGGTTCTTCGCGGGTTCCTGGTTCCAGGTGCGGCACCCACCTTTAGGGTGTGCGCACATCACGGGCCCCGGCGATATGGCCTACCAGGCCGGGCGCACATGCTACGCGGAGTTCCTCACTCTGGGCCCTCATGGCCCGGAGCAACTGATGCTGCCAAGGGGCCCCAGTGACTTACTGGGTCCCCCACCTCTATTAAGAAGATCCCAAGCGAGTTGTGCTGTTCGGTGGGGAGTCGGACTGAGGTGAACCCGGAGGCAGGTGATCCAACAGGGCTTAGACGAACCATGGGGGATCTGGGTGACCGGACACTGACAGGTTGTATGCTGCAAACTGTCAGTCGGTGGCCCCAAAATATAACAAGACTACCTGAGGAAGATTCAGGCGAAATTGTGTTTACTGGGAGGATTCTCTCTAACATCCATGTCAATGAGTATTGGCGTAAAATGAAGGATGGATGGCCGCACTCCAAACCAAACAGGTTGTCTTTATTTAAACGAACAGCAAAAACATACCAGATCACAGCAACAGAAACAGGAGGATAACCGACGTTTCGCACTGACTTAGTGCTTATTCATGGCTAACATGCATTGAGACTGTTTAGTATATATAGAGATCAAAAGCTGACATGTGACCTGATTGAATGATTGGCTGGAGGTGGCCCGCAATCACTGGACACACCAGAAGCCAATATCAGGTCACAGACTGCTGGTGCATACCAAAAGGGAAAAAAGGAAAACATTTTTTTAAAAAGAAAAGCAAAATATAAATAAACCAAAATCCAAGGTGCCAAAGTACAAACATAATCCACATAAATGTATATCTGGACTAGGTATGTTTAAGTGAATAAACAAACATAGTGCAATTAAATACCATCAAACACTTATACAAAACAATATATATCAATATAGGTATAACAAAGAATTAGATTCATTGTGAGTGTGAAATAAGAGTAAATATAAATGTAAATACAAGGAGAGGCAGTCTCTCAGGGCTCTCCCCCTTCCACATGGGAATAGGACAGGAAGGAAAGTTGCATCATGTGAAGCTGTACTGAGCAGGAGTGGCCTCTCTTTTGGGGTACCCAGTCGGGGTACTGGACATCGGATATGGACACTGCTGAAGGGACTCTTCTTATCTAGAGGTATGAACTGGTCAGCCTGAACTTGGATAAACTAGAATGTGTATGGAGGAATCTGTGGAAGACTGTTTCATATCAACTCTGTACTTTGCAAGAAGTTTAAGTGAAAGCTTCTAAATCCATCAAATGCCTGATCTGAAGTTCTTACAAAGAGGCGCATGTAAGAGTGTATTAAAAGAACAGGGCTTGTACTAAAAGGGGATGAAGAGGAGATACAAGAGGATCACCATGAAAGGGTTAATCATGATATGAAGTTGGTGGGAGATGTGGCCCAGCGCCGTTGCCATGGGTAACCAATAAAGTGGTGTTAAAGCAGCCAGATGTTAAAGCAGCCAGCAAGTGGTAGGTGCCTTGGCATGGGAGATAGTAACCCTGGTGAGCCTGACCCCCTCCCTATCGATCGGAAACCCCACACAAGGAACCGATAACGTGCCTTAGGGAACCTATAGGCCTAGCCTGGAGGTATAGGAAGAGAAAGAGAAAAGTGGATCCAAGCAAAGTATAAGGCTCATTAATAACAGAGGTGAGGTGACAATTGTGGCCAGTGGCGGCTGGTGCTCAAAATTTTTGGGGGGCGCAAATGAAAAAATAAATAACAATTGCAGCCTCACTGTGCCCATCAAATGCAGCCACTGTGCCATCAATTGTCACCACTGTGCCATGCCATCAAACACAGCCACTGTGCCATCAATTGTCACCACTGTGCCATGCCATCAAATGCAGTCATTGTGCCATGCCATTAAATGCAGTCACTGTGCCATCAATTGTCACCACTGTGCCATGCCATCAAACGCAGCCACTGTGCCATCAATTATCACCACTGTGACATGCCATCAAATGCAGTCACTATGCCATCAATTCGCACCACTGTGCCATGCCATCAAACGCAGTCACTGTGCCATGCCATCAAACGCAGCCACTGTGCCATGCCATCAAACGCAGTCACTGTGCCATGCCATCAAACACAGCCACTGTGCCATCAATTGTCACCACTGTGCCATGCCATCAAACGCAGCCACTGTGCCCCTCAATTGTCGCCACTGTGCCAATTGTCACCACTGTACCCCTTAATTGTCACCACTGTGCCCATTGTTGCCACTGTGCCCTTTAATTGTTGCCACTGTGCCCATTGTCACCACTGTGCCCATTGATGCCAATGTGCCCTTTGTCCCATTGTGCCCTTTGTTGCCACTGTGCCCATTGATGCCACTGTGCCCTTTGTCGCCTCTGTGCCCATTGTCGCCGCTGTGCCCTGTAAAATGCACTTACCTTTCTCCTTCCACGTCCCTCGATGTCTTCTCCCGCCTTGGTGACGCTTCAGCCAATCAGGTTACCGATAACCAGAATCGGTGAACCTGATTGGCTGAGACGGCCGTCAGTCTTATCCAAGGAACGCACCCCCCGTACGTTCCGAGGATAAGCATCCGGGAGACGAGGGCTGTACTCGGGAAGCCTATCAGAGCCGCTGGCTCTGATAGGCACTTCCGCACAGCCAATCAGCTGCCGTTATTCAGGTGGTTGGCGCTCAAGTTCCGGCCATCTGAATAGACCAGCGGCAGCTGGCAACAATAACATACATTCATGCAATTAATGTATTTTTTTTCAGTGGCGCTGCAGAGCCAGAGGGGGCGGCGCTCCAGCGCCCTCTATAGACGGACCGCCACTGGTAGTGTGATGTGCACAGTGCAATGAGCTGCAGTAAAACGCCGCATTTTTATACAGCCAGGTGACATGATTAAGAGTCAGTACATGACTTGTCAAATGAAGCTAAGGAAAAAAAAGGGAGTAGAGCAATCACATTGCTGTCATGAGCCAGCACTGTCACTAACCCAGAATGGTGCGTTTTACTGGGCTAGTGTAAACATGGTGATAGGGTCCTTTATCAACATACTGCTGAAAAACTGCACTGAAAATGCATGTGCAGTAACATGTATTTACATGCCTTTGTAATTATTTGGTGGTGTGAATGAGGCCCATATAAAACCATTGTTTCTATGTGCTCTTGCAGTGATTTGCATTTTTCCAGTACAGAAAAATTCAAGCCAAGTGTGAATGAAAAGGAAAATTAATGCAGCCTCCACATCTAAGGCTAGGTTTACACCTAGCGCTTTGTAAACATGCGCTCTTGTGTGTTTGGGTTTTTCATATGTTGTCATTCTACATATATAAGGCAGTCCATTCAACAAACGCACCAAAGTTGTTTTTGTACCTTTTTGGACTTTGAGCCTTGTCTATTTTTTTTAACTGGATATTTTGATGCATGGATGCAAAAACGCACATTTGCTTGCTGTGTTTGGGGTGCCATTAACAATGAGGCTGCATTTACACCTAATTGTTTCACGAAACGCATGAAATGAAATTGACGGTGCTATTCATTGTTAATGGCACCCCAAACAGCGCAAGCACATGCATGTTTTTGCGCATTTCAAAACGTGCATCAAAACATGTGGTTAACCAGTAAGGGATAAAAACAATGCAGGCGCCTCTGAGTGCAGACTGTTTACATTTGTATTTAGAGGCGCTTGCTTTGTTTTTCTTTCTTACTTACATATTCTGGAGATTGCTTCTGCTTCCCTGCAAAAGGTTGGGCCTGAAACAGTGGACTTTCTCACCCCGTTTTCATGGTTGCTGTATTGCAGCTGTCGGACAAAAGACTATATAGATTTTTTGAGTACAATAAGATTGGTATACATTTTGCGACACACATGTATATTTGTGGTTAACCAGCTCCCACCCAGCCTATAGCAAAAGAACAGTCGGGCGGGATTTTCATTAATCTGGGTGGACGTCATATGACGTCCTCCCAGATTGTGCAGGGCTGCACTGCGGGGCGATTGGTCATTGGCGATCGGTCATGTGTCCAATCATAGCAGATCACATGACAATTGTTGTAAACAATGGATGGCTTCCTTTCATGCCATCCATTCTGTATCATTGTGTTGCTAGCTTTGATTGGTCACAGTGATCACATGGTACAGACAGGGCCATTAAAAGCTTTGTACAATCACAACAAAACACAACACACTGAAGGAAACTAGTTTGTTTAGTAAAATTCCCTGCTACAGTATAAGCAATCATAATCCTTATCACTTTTCCAGAGTAGTCTTTTCTGACGAAGTTCCGAGACACATGGAACGAAACATGTAAACTCTTGGGGATCAGCGCCCCCCATACATGTTGAGGTTTGCTACCCCCTTTAGCTCAGTGACATTTACACTTTGAGCAACTATGCAGCTTTTTGAAGGACACCACATGGAGACATGAATTGGTCTATACTGAAGACAACCACCACCCTCTGCATGGAGCTGCTCTAAACTGTTTTGGATTGGAGACTGGAGATGATCATTTTACTATATATCCTGTTTGGACATTGGCATTAGCCAGCTACTGGCATTAACCTTTGTTTATCACCGGACATCAGTACCAACTATTATTTCACCAGATTTTAGTAATGAGTAGTGCACCCAGTGCTGTTTATATACACAGATGGATGGATTGGCTGCAATCCCTTTGAGCAACTTGTGACAAAATATTGGATGGAATAGCTGCGATTCCGAGCTATTTGTGACAGCTAACAGTGAGTAAACTTGTGTGTTACACTGCTTTGAAATACTACTGCAAACACTGTTTCCCATAACCATCATGCTATTTGTCTGCCTACAAGTTGCCTACCCAACACTGTGGATATAAATCTTATGGATTGATTTAGATCTTCTATGAGTAACAGCTGCTAGCAATATAACGAACAGCTCTATGGACACAGTTTTCAACATCACAATTACTTTGATTGAATGGACTATACCCGTATGATATGGGAATCCGTTTAACTGTGACCATAATATTGAAACTTTACTTATTACACTTCTGGTGAATAACATTATGAACATCTACAGCGACTTGCTATCTCCTCTATGTCTCCCAAACAACTCTAAGGCCCCATACACACGATAGAATCCATCCGCAGATAAATCCCAGCAAATGGGTTTCAGCGGATAGATCCTATGGTGTGTACACGCCAGCGGATCTTTTTCCGCGGATATATCTCCCCTGGGATGGATTCCAGCAGATCGAATATTCGCTGACATGCAGAACATATCCATCTGCTGGAGTCCATCCCAACGGATGGATCCGCTGGTCTGTACAGACTCACCGAATCCATCCGTCCGAAGGGATCCCCCGCATGCGTCGCAATGATTCAACGCATGCGTGGAATTCCTTATATGACAGCGTCGCGCACGTCGCCGCGTCATAATCGCGGCGACGGCGCGACACGTCATCGCCAGAGGATTTCGGCGCGGATTTCAATGCGATGGTGAGTACACTCCATCGCATTAAAATCTGCTGAAATCCTCGAGAGGATTTATCCGCGGAAACGGTCCGCTGGACCGTATCCGCGGATAAATCCTCCCGTGTGTATGGGGCCTAAGAATCAATGAGATTAGATCCATATGGAGGTTACACCTGTCCGACATGGTGATTTCTATGGAAGGACTTTCCTACTACCCATCAGGTTCCTTGTCCCTCTGGTATTTTCATTCACTATCTTGCTTGTCACAAGCTATCCATCAGAGTGGAGTGGTGTATTATTTTTACCACACTCACGTGGTTTGTACATATTCTTTTCCAGGTGCCCTCTTTTTGCTGCGTTTCCACACATAGACAGTGGACAATTATCACCTGTCATTACAGGGAACCACTGTCCTGTGTGGGAACTATCAGGGGCATATTTAGCTAGCAATTGGGCTCTTTATCTGGGGGGGGGGGTGTCTGTGTTTTGTGGAGGGTGGGTGCGTTATCCATATATCTCGGTTCTCCTGCGGGAGAATCGGTTTTGTTTGGTTACCAGTATATGCCATTGGGGAATGATCTGGGCAGGTCCACCTATTTTTAGGGGACCAGGTTTTATGTATTTTTCATGTTTTTGATATAGCTTATAGCTCTAATAAACTTGTAGTTAACTCTTTAGGGTGTGCAGCAGTCTGTTTATTTTTTAATTTTTTCATTTCTGTTGTCATATTCCATATTAGATTGCACCCCCCGATAATATCGGTGAGTACTGCAGTAGTTTAAATTAGGTGGGAATACCATATTCTCTTTTTGTTCAGTACCACTGTACTATGCTAATACTGTATTGCTCTGGTCACAGTGTGTTAAAAAAAAAAATATATAAGAAAAAAACATAATTAAAAATGTTAATTTTATTTATTTATTTTTTTGTGCTGTCACCAGTCAGTGTCCCTGATCACCGCCATATGATGACGCTGTACTGCACTGTTGAATCACATCCATCTCGGACAACGCTGCAGTGTGAACCGGCACTTATTTTTTTATTTTCCAAAAAATTATGACCAAAAAATCACAACTTCAAAAAACTTGCCATGCTTCCTACTAAATACCTTGGACTGTCTACTGTCTACTTTCCAAAAAGGGGTCATTTGGGCAGGGGGTATTTGTACTGTCCTTGCATCTTTGGGCCTCAAGAAATTAGATAGGCCGTCAGTACATCAGAATTTATTGCAAATCCACTGCTTGTTCCCGCATCGCATGTCTCCTGGCAGCAGTTCACACTGCCATATGCGAACTGCTGGGAGTGTCAATTAAAAGTTAATGACACCCCCAAATCAGTTTGCATATCGTAGTGTGATCTGAAAATTCAGACGGGAATCGGTTTGCATGGGTGTGAACGCGCATGCGATCCGATTCTGCTGCGGACCAAAAAAAGGGTCCTGTGCAAGTTTGGTCTGAATGCGATTTCAGCATTACTATCTGTATGGCTGAAATCACATCGTACAGAGATCGCATGTGATTTGCACTGCAGTGCGGTGTGAATCACATTCGATCTCGGACAACGCTGCAGTGTGAACCCGCACTTATTTCTTCATTTTCCCCAAAATTATGACCAAAAAATCACAACTTCAAAAAACTTGCCATGCTTCCTACTAAATACCTTGGACTGTCTACTTTCCAAAAAGGGGTCATTTGGGCAGGGGGTATTTGTACTGGCCTGGCATCTTTGGGCCTTTAAGAAATGAGATAGGCCGTCAGTACATCAGGATTACCGTAATTGATTTTCAGATATGTGGACTCTTTCCTACAGACTTAATAATATACACTGATTTGGGTTATTTTCACCAAAGAAATGTAGCAGAATACATTTTGGGCTAAATTAATGAAAAAATATTATTTCTTTGCAAAATGTTATAACAGAAACAAAGAAAAATGCATTTACAAAATTTTCATTTTTTTTTTTTTTAATGGTGATTAAATACCACGAAAAGAAAGCTCTAGTTGTGGGAACAAAATAAAAAAAAAATTGTTTGGGTAGCAAGCTGCATGACTGTGTAATTGTCATTCAAAATGTGACAGCGCTGAAAGCTGAAAATTGTCCTGGGCAGGGAGGGGGAGAAAGTGCCTGGTATTGAAGTGGTTAAAAAAGGCATGAAGCTCAAGGCCGAAAAAGGGTACGAGCTACTTGGGTGCATTACGTTCGAGCTGCACTATGTGCGTAGCACAAAAATGCATTTAAAAAAAACATGCAAAAATGTGTGTTCACGTAAGGCTAGGTGTGGGCGTAGCTGTAATCGCATTGCGACATGCGTTTCATGAATACATTTCACGTACGCTTTTGCCCAAGTTTAGAAAACTCTCAGGTGTGAACACCACCTAACCCTTGCAGTGCGGGCACAGCCCCGCTCTATGGGGATCTCATGTTGCATGGCGCTATTAAACGCTGCAGTAGACGGGGCACAGCACACATTACAGGTTTTTACCCGTAATGTGCACATTTTACCTGTGCAAAAAATAGTTTTTGGCCATAATTCAACTCTAAGCACTTCCCAATGTGGTTTCCTTTCATCCTGCAGTGTTTTCCTGTCAGTAAGTACAAAGGTAGGTGACACAAATAATGAGCTTCAGCCTGGAAACAGTATGTGGAAAACTCCAGCTCTTTCTATATAGATGGTGCGCCCTCTTCTGGACACAGTGCACCGATGAACTTTGATGGCTTGAGCTGGGAAAGTCCCAAGCTGGGAAATCCCCGATGGGAGGGGGAGCGGAGTGCAAAACCTAATAGCGGGTGTAGTGTACAGTAATCCACAGCAATTTACAGCCTGCTGTCCTGTATGGAGCTCGGGGCCGTCCACAAGTAATGCAGGCGCTGCGCATCACATCATACATATAGAAAGCGGGATTTAATGCTGATAGAAAACCTCTCACAGCTTACAAGGTAAGGCTGGCGGCTCACTGCCATTGATTGTCATTGGAAACTAACAAGACCGTCCTCTTCATTGTGTTACATGACAGGTTGTTACATAGTGACCGTACGATGTACTATGGGTTTCCAAGGTCTGTTAGACCCCTGAGGCGTGAGCGTTCTCTGCGCATGCTCAGTAGCACCCGTGTTAGTTCGCATGCTCAGTAGCTTGCAAGTAGGCTTTACATTCTTAACCCATGTGTGGCATTTTATTGACTCATGTCATATCCTCTATTATTAACTGTGTGAATTTCCAGAATTCTGTAACAATTATGTCATTATGTAGTCAATGCTGACAAAAAGCTACCTAACCCCCCATTGCAATCTCCATTCTAACTGTCCTGTAATCCCGATTCTAACTACCCGTAATCCTTATTCTAACTGCCCCGTAATCCCGATTCTAACTACGCAATAAACCTTATTCTAACTACCCTGTAATCCATATTCTAACTACCCTGTAATCCCTATTCTAACTACCCCGTAAACCTTATTCTAACTACCCTTTTATCCCTATTCTAACTACCCTGTAATCCCTATTCTAACTACCCTGTAATCCCTATTCTAACTACCATATAATCCCTGTTCTAACTACCATATAATCCCTGTTCTAACTACCCTGTAACCCTTATTCTAACTACCCTGTAATCCTTATTCTAACTACCCTTTAATCCCTATTCTAACTGCCCTCTAATCCTGATTCTAACTACCATGTAATCCCCATTCTTACTGCCCTGTAATCCCTATTCTAACTGCCCTGTAATCTATATTTTAACTACCCTCTAATCCCTATTCTAACTGCCCTGTAATCCCTATTCTAACTGCCCAGTAATCCTTATTCGAACTGCCCCGTAATCCTTATTCGAACTGCCCTGTAATCCTTATTCAAACTGCCCGGTAATCCATATTCTAACTGCCCTGAAATCATTAGTTTAACTGCCCTGAAATTCCTATTCTAACTGCCACATAATCCCTATTCTAACTGTCCTGTGATCCCTATTCTAACTACCCTGTAATCCATATTCTAACTGCCCTGTAATCCCTATTCTAACTACCCCGTAAACCTTATTCTAACTACCCTTTAATCCCTATTCTAACTGCCCTGTAATCCCTATTCTAACAACCCTGTAACCCTTATTCTAACTGCCCTGTAACCCTTATTCTAACTGCCCTGTAATCCCTATTCTAACTACCATATAATCCCTGTTCTAACTGCCCTGTAATCCCTATTCTAAATACCCTGTAACCCTTATACTTACTGCACTGTAATCCCTATTCTAACTGCCCTGTAATCCCTATTCTAATCACCCTGTAATCCCTATTCGAACTGCCCTGTCATTCTTATTCTAACTGCCATGTAATCCATATCCTAACTGCCCTGTAATCCCTATTATTGGTGGGATCACCAGGCGCAAATGAAAAAAAAAACGTTCAAAAAGAAAACAAATGCAGCTACCACATGTAAGAATTGGTAAACTGCAATATATTAAATTTTTGTGTTTGTGCTTAATACTGCTTTAAATCATGGTATATTGTATTGGATTCATTTGCATTACCGTCTGGTTGCAGATAAGGTTGTTACCTGAATGGCAAAACTGAGATTCATTGGCAATTATATTAATAGGAAAGAGATCAAACAATAGTAATTTTTCCCTAAATAAGTGCTATTCTAAGTACACAGAACTAGAATAGATAGACACAGTGGGGGTTGTTTACTAAATGCAAAATCTGGTGCATCTGTGGATAGAAACCAATCTACTTCCAGCTTTTATTGCCAAAGCTTCAATAATCAAGTTAGAAGCTGATTGGCTACTAGGCACAGCTGCACCAGATTTTGAGTGCTCCAGTTTTGGTAAATCTAGCCCAGTGTGTTTTTATAAAACTCATCCGTAGGGTTGCTTCCAATGTCCAGACCTAAATTCAATGTTACATTTCTATTACAGGCTATATATAGTGGCTGATCAGTTCATACCTGTGTCCATGTTCCTAAGTGCTGACTAAGTCTAGCTGTGAGGTCAGACAGGGCACCCCTCCTTCACCTGTCCTAGCTGTCCAACAATGCAGCTATGGCGATGACTGCTTTTCTCCATCACCAAGTACTTACCCAAGGCAAGTATCTCATGAGGGATGCAGTGTGCTTGTGAGATAAAATGTTCCAGACATGCAGGCAAATGCTTAGAGGTGGACAAAGTACCATTTGTTAAAGCGGATGTGCCACTAAAAAAATATATTAAAAGCCAGCAGCTACAAATACTGCAGCTGCTGACTTTTAATATAAGGACACTTACCTGTCCTGGAGTCCAGCGCCGATCGCAGCAGATGACGAGCCGATCGCTCGTCACCCTGCTGCTCCCCCCTCCATCCACGGTGAGGGAACCAGGAAGTGAAGCGCTCCGGCTTCACTGCCCGGTTCCCTACGGCGCATGCGCGAGTCGCGCTGCGCCCGCCGATTGGCTCCCGCTGTGTGCTGGGAGCCGAGTGTTCCCAGCATACAACGGGGGACGGACGGGAAACAAGGAAAAAACCCGTCTTTTGCCCGTATCGTAGGGCCGGAAGTGGGTGCAGATACCTGTCTGTAGACAGGTATCTGCACCCCCCTCCCCCTGAAAGGTGTCAAATGTGACACCGGAGGGGGGGAGGGTTCCGATCAGCGGGACTCCACTTTAGAGTGGAGATCCGCTTTAAAGAAACCATCTCCTTGCTTGTTCCGTTTTTGGGTGGCTATGAAGGGAGTGGTGCTCTGGCCGACCTCACGACTAGACTAAGACCCCTTTCACACTGAGGAATTTTTCAGGCGGTACAGCGCTAAAAATAGCGCTGCTATACCGCCTGAAATCTCCTGGCCAGCAACCTCAATGTGAAAGCCGGAGGGCTTTCACACTGAGGCGATGCGCTGGCAGAAGAGAAAAAAATCTCCTGCTCGCAGCATCTTTGGATCGGTATGTATACCGCTCCTTTCCATTTAAGACAATGTGAAACCGCGGAAATACCGCCCGCAATGCGCCTCTGCAGAGGCGCATTGCGGGTGGTATTAACCCTTTATCGGCCACTAGCGGGGGTTATTACCGCACCGCTAGCGGGCAAATCCGACGGTATAGCGCTGCTATTTTTAGCGGCCACCGCAGCTCCCGCCCCAGTGTGAAAGGGGCCTAAAGCTGGCCATAGATGAATTGGCAGTCCCTGCCGACCCGGCCATATTTCGTTCCTTGTGTGTTCACTTCCGCTCTACAGAAGTTGACCTATGTCCACTATTTCTTAAAGAGGTTGTAAACCTCCAAAAAAAAAACCTGCAAGACAAAGGCATCGCATACTAGTTTATTACGAAATACTTACCTTAGAACGATGCCCTGAATCAGCGCTTGCATACCGAGTACACAGCTGACATCTTTCACTAGCGTTACTTCTGGGTTCGCAAGCTCCGGCGCTGTGATTGGCCGGAGCCACAGCACAGGACCTGAGGAAACGGCGCCAGTGGGCCATTTCTTCAGTGCGCATGCGTTGATGATGTCAGCAAAACAGTATATAGTGAATATCTCCTAAACCAGGTGTGCCCAACCTTTTGAAGTGCAAGGGCCACTTAAGCGATTTGGTAAATGGTCGCGGGCCACAATGAGAGGAGCAGGTGGATGACAGCCCACTCGGCTCTATAGGAGTGCATTTGATATCACTCTGCCTGTGAAGAGCCAGAACTATACAGAAAGCATCGGCTCCGTTCTTCACAGTGACAGCTGACTCACACTGCCCGTCGCTGACTGATATCGGGACTGATCGGGCGGCAATCTCTGTCTCTGTGAGGGAGCCGCACAGCACTGTTACAATGGGCAGCGAACTTTGTGACATCTGAATGATGCTTAGCTGGGGGTCGCTGGGCAGGTGGGGCCCCCCAGGCAACTACCCAGCGTGCCCATGCGAAAAGATGGCCCTGCTCAGCACACCAAACTCGCAGGTAATAGAAGTCTTTGGCTCAGTGCAGGTAACCCACCGGTGCACTTCTCTGCATCTGTGGATCAGTTCGAAAGCAGCCCAGTAACCACTGCAGAACAGATATGCCCATATACACACTGTCTTATTAGTAATAAACTTACCTTTAATAACAGTATTCTATTCTATTTTATTCCATTAGTTCCATCAGTTTTACAGACCTCTATTTACTATGTAAAGTGTATGTACATGTATGTGTAGAGTTTGGAGTGGTCTATATAGCTTTATTTTTCTTTACATGACCTGGTATTAAAACTCCTTCCTCTCTTATTCTTGTTCATACAGTATGCGCAAGAAAAAATAAATCAAGAAAATGCACAGCATGCTGTACAATCTTCAAAACAGCAACATAATGAAATATAACAATATTCCCTTGACACCCATTAAACACCTGTTTCTTTGCATTCCTAAAATTCAGTTCATGTGACACAGACATAAGAAATAATCCTGCATCCAAAAAGCATTGTCGGTTCACATATATGCGAATTTGGATGCATTTTGAACACCACCCCATTCGCATGACATGTAAAGCGAACTGGCTTTCTATTTAGCGGTTCACATATGTCCGGGCTGGCTGCAGTCCGTTTTTGGAAAAGAGCCCTGTACGTTTTTCAGTGCGGTTCAGTTGCGAACTCAAGTGTCATACACAGTAAAAACTTGCATCCTGAATCGCACCTGAACCAGTGAACGAAACTCCATTAAAAAAGCAAGGAAACTGTGGCTGGGCGTATGTGAACCAAGCCTAATGTAGAAAAGGGATATAATACAGAGGAGGTTGAGAAGACATGAAAGTTTGTTAAAACCTAACTGCAGCTAAATAATAAAAAAAAAAGAAGAAAAATCAGTGCAAGGGACATAACTAGGTCTGTAGGATGTGCTTTTTGTGCTAATTCTTCGTTTAGTTGAAATCCTCCTCTGTCCTGCCCCCCCACCCCTGCTGCCATCATCATCTGGTGGGGTGGGTAAGGGGAGTTTTTATTCTCCTCTGACTGTCATGCATGACCCCCAACCCTCTGCCTGGAGAGTGCTGATTGGCTCTGTGCTGATCACATGCACTCTCCCAAAAAAAAAAACCTCTCTAGCAACACACACCAAACTGAGCATGTGCAGAGTGCTCCCAAGGCTCTGTACTAGCAGCACATGAATTGCAGATAGTAAAAGAATGGGAGGATCAGGGGAAAGGGAGAAGACAGAATCAAAGAAGAAAAATCAGTACAAGGGACATAACTACAGTCTGTAGGATGTGCCTCTTGTGCTAATTCTTCTTTTAGTTGAAATCCTTCTCTGTCCTGCCCCCCACATCTACTGTCATGATCTTCTGGTGGGGTGGGGGTTAATACAACTAAGGGGATGTCATAGGCTTTCATGAAGATAGCCTGACCATGCCTGTCCTTCCTACCCAGCTGCTCCATTGATAGAAGACATACTACAGCTTTTATGAATAAAACGTGATCTATGAATGAAGGGGGCAGAGATATCAAGCACCCACCTGTCATTCATTCACACTTGTGCGATGCGTCATGCGACTTTGGACACTAAAGACTCATTACAAGTCGCACCCCATGTTTTTCAGTGACAACCGTTCAAATATGTGCGATTTAAAGTTGTAGCGATATTTAAAAGGTTCCTGCACCACTTTGGTCTGACTTTTTTGCAACTTAAGTGCCGTAGACTAAAGTCTCACCTGAATGGGACAGTTGTGCAACAGTTGTCCATTATCATTGGTCAAAGTGGCAGGAGCTTTTTTGGGTGACAAATTTCACGCAATGGGGTTAGCCACAACTGCTGCGCGATAAATCACAGCAAAACCGCACCATTGAAAAAAGTGACATCTGAACCTGCATTTTGTTATTGTAGCGCGTTTTGAGATCGCGGGCAGAATCGCAATGTTTATGCCATGATCCCGAAACGCCCAAGTATAAATGGAGCCTTAAAGCGGGGGTTCACCCTAAAAAAAAAAATTCTTGGTCTACCATGCCATCCAGCATACTAGCGTCAGCTACAGTATGCCTTTATTTTATTTTTTTGCCATGTACTTACAGTTTAATCCTTTAGTTTAGTTTCAGACTCCCGCAGGGAGTAGGCGCTCCTATGAAGAGAGGAACATGATTGACGGCCGGCTATGGCGCGTCACGCGTTCCGAAAATAGCCGAAATAGGACTCGGATCTATACGGCGCCTGCGCAGTCAGCTCCTAGTCTGTGCGCAGGCGCCGTATAGCGCCGTGAAGAGCCAAGTTCGACTCCGGCTATTTTCGGAACGCGTGACGCGACATAGCCGGCCGTCAATCATGTTCCCCTCTTCATAGGAACGCCTTTCCCCGCGGGAGTCTGAAACGAAACTAAAGGATTAAACTGTAAGTACAGCGCAAAAAAATAAAATAAAGGCATACTGTAGCTGACGCTAGTATGCTGGATGGCATTGTACATAGTTGTTTTTTAGGGTGAACCTCCGCTTTAACTAAATATTATATGTGGGTGTGGGATAGGGTTGCAACCTCATCCCTTTAAAACCGAACACATATTAATTACACAGGTTCTGTGGCTAATTAAGGTGGTAATTAGACTCATTTGGTGCCTTATCTGCATTAAATTAGCCTCAGAACCTGTGTAATTCATATGTGTTCGGTTTTAAAGGGATGAGGTGGCAACCCTAGTGTGGGACTGCATGTAAATTGCACGTGTTTTCTGCACGTGTTTTCTGCACATGCAGCATAATGTCTTAATGACATCACCACGCATTGAAAACTACAGCGCTATGCAGATTCTTTGCGGCTGTGGTTTTAGGTGTGGGGACCTTTTCCCTGTGTTTCTTAGCCAGTCAAAGGAATGGGCTGCTGTGCCCACCCAACCGCGGCCACAGGGGAAATCACGTACACGTTTTTAGATTATTGATGTTTTATTGGAGGGTTATACAGTATTTTGGTGTAGAGAAAAGGGTTTTATGTGTTTCCTGGAAAATGTAATATATTTTTTATATGTTGCAAACGCAATTTTTATATATATATATATATATATATATATATATATATATATATATATATATATATATATATATTCTTTTTTTTTTTCTTTTTTTTCTTTAGTTTTTTTTGTGAATGGGGGAAAGAGTTTTAAACTAGAGGGTATAATATGATGTTATAGGACCATAGAAATCCCCATGAATAGGATTTTACCCTGAAAAGCATTGGGAATAAGTCTGCAGTGCTCAGAAGTGGTCATACTATCTGTCTGTGTGATTGCTGGTGTAATAATAAAGAGTTGTTTATGTTAGATTACAATGTATACAAACACATTTGACTACAATTAAGACGAAGGAAGCCTGGAAGGAATGTTGACAGAAACACAGAGCAGGATGCGGATTGGAAGGAGTGAGGTCACATGACTGCCTGCATCACAACACGGAAGTGAATGTAGACTGATCACTGAGAAGGGAAACTGCCAGCAGATCTGGAGTATTGTAGATGGTCATAGAAAGGTACAGGACACTGCTAATAGATTGTTATGTTTTATGTTATACTTGGCACTGAGAAGAAAGGGAGATGTAAAGAGGGGAAGACTGCATGGGATGAGTTGGACTGGTCACCATGGTAGTGCTTACAGGGTTCATCAGGGCAGCCTATTCATTTCAATGAATGAAGAAGTGCCCGACCATTCACACCAAACTGCATGGTTGACAATTAAGAATTGATGATGCCATAGGAATTATAGTTCATTCAATGGGCACACGTGGGCAGGATTGTGGGGGGTTCACCGTCCATTCCAGCAGGTGTGGCAGACTAAGAATTTCCTTGCCCCTCAATCATGCTGACATGTCATGGTGTGTCAATTTGGCTGTATAATGGGCTGGACCGACCGAGAGTCTCAGATGCCCGAGTCCTTCCAGCGCCCAGCGGTGATGTTACTACGTTGCTACCCCTCAGATTTACAGCGACTGCACTTTCAAGTGCAATTTCAATTGAACCTTGCACATGTAGTTTGCACTTGTAGTGCAAATTGGAATTGCCTTTCGTAAATAACCCCCATGGTGTCCTTATTGGTGTCGTCATTATTTAGGATAAAATAAATGATATTGTGGTGCCTGAAGCATTACATTCACAGTGAATACCATATGTGCTAAAAGTAATCACTAACCTTTGTTATTTGTATTATTTGCAATCCTTATTGCATACACTATGCATAAACGTTTTTGCGCGTTTTCAAGTTTAGTATCATCTTCCCTACTGACACCTATGCAATTCACCAAAACGTGAAAACTATACCAAAATCTATTTACACTGAAATGTCAGGGAAGTTCTCAGTTTTTCTCATTCCTTGTGTGTAATTGTTATTATTTAAATGTGCCGTGTCCTAATTATTTGATCCCCTGCAGATTTTGTAAGTTTGTCACATACAAAGAAATGAGGGCCCAGATTCATGTAGCGCCCCCTTACTTTTAGTATGGGCACTACGCTAAAGTTAGTGGGGAATGGGAGAGTTTTTTTTGCTCACATTCACAATTTTTTAAATTATGGGCTGCTGTCATTCCTGAACTGTCCTGTGGGTCAGTCTGCGCTCCAGGGGTGTTGATTCCATCCCTGGGCGACAGGTGGCGCTAGAGGGGTTCTGGAGGAGCCACTTTTCCCCAGCAGCCAATTGGAGGAGTTTTTCCCTCGCAAGGCATGCTGGGGAGGGGTATATCTGTGACAGACGCCATCTTTATTGGTTCTTTTTCCCACGGATTCCAGGTGCGGCATCCACCTTTAGGGTGTGCGCATCCAACGGACCCCGGCGATGGCCTTCCAGGCCAGGGTCGCATGCTACGCGGAGCTCCAAATTGCTGAGAGGGGCCCCAGTGACTTGCTGGGTCCCCCACTTAACTGAGAAGATCCCAGGCTGGGTGCCGATCGATTGGGGGGGTCGGCTTTAGGGGAACCCGGAGGCAGGTTGCCCATCAGAGCTTGAACGAACCATCGGGGATCTGGTGACTGGAACGCTGACAGGTACTCTTTGCTGTCATCCGGTGACCTACGTTCAATCTACTGGGAGGATTCGCTCAATTCGTCCATTTAGCTCATTCAAGTACTAGGCCTGTGGCAGAGGCCCGTTCCTCCCAGCAACACTAAGTGACACTTCGGCTGCCAGGCTTGTGACACTTCATCCACTCTGGCTAGAGTGGTGACGAATGGTGACTACAATTATTGTGTTACTGAGAGCAGGATTGCTCTTTCTATATCCAGGCCTGATACCGCAAAGTTCTCTATCGCTTCATCAACTTTTTCCTTCCTACTGCATGTTGATGTTGGCTATGTTGGGCCTGAAATTAAGCATTTGAAAACCTTCCTTCATGTACTGGACATTCGCTCACTACTTATTCATCAGCTACACCCCTAGACAACTTTGAGGTAACTTAATATGGCGATCCCAACAACAAACCAGCGGCTCCTTCGGGGGTAGTGCTACATTCACAAAGCACTTACGCCGACGTATAACAAGTTACGCCTACGTAAGTGCAAATGTGCGCCATCGTATCTGTGCGCCAGACCCACAAACATACATGTGCCTAAAACCAGGCTACACACCACCGACGTAGCTTGCTCACGCCGGCATAGGGTGGGCGCACATTTAGGCTGGGCGCATGGTGCCGCTCCCATTGTTTAGCCATTCAAATATGCAAATGAGGGAAATACGGCGATTCAGAAACGTGCGTGTGCCCGGCGCATGCTACGCGAGATGCGCGTAAGTTTTACGTTCGACGTAAAGTTATTCCCCATAAAGGAGGTGCAACCCGGCAACAGACATGCACAGGTCTGCACCAGGGAACACAAGGCGGCGTATTGTGCGTTGGACGTGTGTCTGGCTGGGCGTACGTTATGTTCACGGTGTACGCAGTGATCCGGGGTAGCTTAGGCAGTTTTGCCGGCGTGGTTGTGAGCAGGCGCATGGGGTTGCGTCCACGTCACGGCGCATGCGCCGTTCGTGATACGTACCTGTCTGGCGCTCGGCCCATCAGCATGGGGTGACGCCTCATTTGCATGGGTTCACGCCCACTTCAACCTACGCCGGCGTGCAACTTCGAAACCCACGTCACGCTGGAGCAGCGTTGGGAGCATTGGCTTGCTGAATGCAATGCTTGCCTCTCTGCGCTGCGTTGGCGTAGCGTACAGTGTTTGCCCTACGGCGGCGTAATGTGCGCCTTGCTCTCTGTGAATCTGGGCCGAGGAGTCTATAATTTTTATCATTTTAGGTGTATTTTAAATGATAGAGACAGAATAAAGAACAGAAAAAACACATGATACAAATTTTATAAATTGAGTTGCAGTTCAGTGAGAAAAATAAGTATTTGATCCTCAAGCAAAACATGACTTAGTACTTCGTGGAGAAACCCTTGTTGGCAAGCACAGAGCTAAAACGTTTCTTGTAGTTGGTGACTAGGATTGTACACATCCCAGGAGAGATTTGGTCCACTCTTCCTTACAGATCTTCTCTAAATCCTGGTTTCTTGGCAACTCGAATTTTCAGCTCCCTCCATAAATTGTCTCTAGGATTAAGGTCTGGAGGCTGGTGAGGCTTCTTCTTGAGCCACTCCTTTGTTGCCTTGGCGGTATGTTTTGGGTCATTGCCATAATGGAAGACCCATCAACGACCCAGCTTCAGTTTTCTGGCTGGGGGAAGAAGGGTCTCATCCAAAATTTTACAATACATGGCCCCATCCATTGGCCTCTCAATGCTGCAAAGCCAGTCTGTACCTTTAGCAGAAAAACAGCCCCAAAGCATAATGTTTTCACCTCCATGCTTGACTGTAGGGATGGTGTTCTTAGGGTCATAGTCAGCCGCATTGGCCACCCGTGAAGGAACGGGTTCTGTTTAAGACTGGTTGCATGGTGCACAGGGCTACTCATGGCAAGGGGCCAGTGTACCTGCAGGAAAAATTCACCAAGTATGTGCCTAACCGTACCTTAAGGTCGGCTAATTCGGAAACTTTGGTGATCCCTAAGTTTCGAAAGAAAAAATGCGGAGGGAGGACGAGTGCGGTCCAGGGAGCACAGTTTTGGAACTCCCTGCCTCTAAAATTAAGGCTTGAGAATGATCTTTTTAATTTCAGGAAGCTTCTAAAAACTGAGCTTTTCAGTCAAGCCTATGGAATTACATAGGTTTTTATAGTTCTTTGATCTGCTAACCATTTTAAATTTTGATCTGTTCCGCTGCCTGTGTGTTTTTTTTTTGGTTGTTGTTGTATTGTTGTTCTCGGCGCATCGAGGCCTACGGGTAACTGACTGCGTTTTGTACCATTTTGTACTTTTAAGAATTTTAATAAATAAATAAATCTGTCATTGGTCTGTGAGCAGATTATGTCATGCAAAAACCTCTTCCTTTTGCATGGTCATCGTAAAGTAGATCTTACAAGTATTATAATAAAGGCTAATACAGGCTAAACACTGGGCAAAAAGCTAAACTTGGCAAGAATCTCTTCCTGCCCGAGTGTACACAGACCTTTCAAAAGAACCATGGATCTCTTGAAAGGCAAGAACGCAGCAACGTCATCACGTACGACGAGCATGCGCTCGTCACATTCGATGCTGTCGCCGCCATCTTGCTTAACCCTACCTATGCTGTGGAAGCTACCGCGCATGCGTCAAAGTAATTTCGACCATGCGCGGGTTTTCACGGCGACAGGTAAGTATACACACTCTCGGGTTTCTCGTCGGGGAAACAGGCCGACAAGAATCTCGACGAGAAAATAGAGAGCAGGTTCTCTATTTTTCTCATCGAGATTCTGGCCAGATTTCCAGACGAGAAACCTGAAAGCCTTGTTTACTCAGCAAGAAAGCTCTGCCAGAAGTTTTCTTGCTGGTTCTTGCCGAGAAAACCGAGCGTGTGCACGAGGCTTCACACAACCCTACTACAAGCCAGCCTCAATACCAAACTTCTCTGCTGCAATTAGGAAAGAGAGGAAGGTCAGCTCCTAGCCCCAACCTGTGGTTGGACAGTGAAGAACAAGAACAGACTGATGAGGTTATCTTTCTGCTCTTTCAGCAACACTATGCAATTATTTTTGCATGTTTACCTGGTTTATAGGTAATTTTTACATGATGCCTTCTTCGTAAGACATTCATATACTTACTTAATATTGCTTGTCATGTGGTCATCTTTAGTGATCAAAAGGTTGAAAATGTTGGTATACTTATTAACCACTTAAGGACCAGCCCATGTACATATACGTCCACAATATGGCACGTACAGGCACATGGGCGTATGGGTACGTCCTCGCCTATTAGCGGGTGGGGGGTCCGATCGGGACCCCCCCCGCTACATGCGGAGGTCGGGTCCGCTCGGGGAGCGATCCGGGACCACGGCGCGGCTATTTGTTTATAGCCGCTCCGTCGCGATCGCTCCCCGGAGCTGAAGAACGAGGAGAGCCGTGTGTAAACACGGCTTCCCCGTCCTTCACTATGGCGGCGCATCGATCGCGTCATTCCCTTTATAGGGAAGACACGATCGATGACGTCATTCCTACAGCCACACCCCCAAACAGTTGTAAACACATACTAGGTGCACCCTAACTCCTACAGCGCCCCCTGTGGTTAACTCCCAAACTGCAACTGTCATTTTCACAATAAAGAATGCAATTTAAATGCATTTTTTGCTGTGAAAATGACAATGGTCCCAAAAATGTGTCAAAATTGTCCGAAGTGTCCGCCATAATGTCGCAGTCACGAAAAAAATTGCTGATCGCCGCCATTAGTAGTAAAAAAAAAATAAAAAATAAAAATGCAATAAAACTATCCCCTATTTTGTAAACACTATAAATTTTGCGCAAACCAATCGATAAACGCTTATTGCGATTTTTTTTACTAAAAATAGGTAGAAGAATACGTATCGGCCTAAACTGAGGAAAAAAAATGTTTTTATATATGTTTTTGGGGGATATTTATTACAGCAAAAAGTAAAAAATATTGCTTTTTTTTCAAAATTGTCGCTCTATTTTTGTTTATAGCGCAAAAACTAAAAACCGCAGATGTGATCAAATACCACCAAAAGAAAGCTCTATTTGTGGGGAAAAAAGGACGCCAATTTTGTTTGGGAGCCACGTCGCACGACCGCGCAATTGTCTGTTAAAGCGACGCAGTCCCGAACTGTAAAAACCCCTTGGGTCTTTAGGCTGCATATTGGTCCGGGGCTTAAGTGGTTAAGACAGAAGCTGGAAACCAATAATGGCACTGTGTAAAATATAAAAGCTTATATATATTATTTTATAGTGACTATCCTTTTAACAAATATTCCATATGTACAGTACAAAAACCCAATCCTATATGTGATTAGATCAGTGATAAAGCCGTGTTTAGGCCATAATTTTTATTTATTTTTTACAATCTCAACATTATTAGAACATATAAGCAGTAACAGATATCAATCGTTCCCGATCTCTTTAAAAAACGTACAGTATATATTGTCACCGATCTTGTGGCTGTTTCCATTTTAGTTATGGGCATGTGAAGCCCAGTTGATTGTTCTTCCTTGTTTTCCTGAGAGAGGTGCATGCTGGGTAACCAGCATGCACTTCTCGATCTCGCCCATGTGCTGTTAAATGGCACTCGTAGTGTGGATACACAGTAATGCCCACAGACTCCTGGGAAACGATGACACTCATTTCCCAGGAGGCCAGGCGAGTCAGGAAGAGAAGTAGGTCCACCGGGGACTAGGAAGTAGGCAGATTAGGAAGTCTGCCTAGTAACAGGCACTTTCAGGCAAGTAAAAAAAATGTTTTAACAAATTATTACTAATGTAAAATTTATTTTTAGGGTGGACCTCCGCTTTAACAATAATATAATTTGTGCAAACAGCACAGCATATTCTTCAAAACAGGAAGCTGGATAGCAATCCAGCCGGGTCAGTTACTTTTTGTTACTGTAGCCATCAGCAAGTTACTCTGTATTACTCAGCCCAAAAAAACAGCTACTGTCACCATGTCTTCATGTTGCTGAACAAAACATTTTTTGAATTAGCAACAGAAAGTTTTGTTTATATCAGTCTTTTGCTGATTAAAGTGAAACATAGTTGCACAGAACTAGAGACGGAGTGCCATTGCTTGTGTCTACCTAAAGCAGTGATGGGGAACCTCGGCCCTCCAGATGTTTTGGAACTACATTTCCCATGATCCTCTTGGGAGGTTAGTAGTTCGTTACTAAACCCAGGAACCTGCATTCATTATATCTGGTCTTCCACAGTACACAGAATATGGAAATAGTTTTAGTAAATATAAACCGCTAAATACCTTTTCTCATCAGCAGTATATAGCAGTCTTATGATTTCTTATGACTTCTATTAGTGTCCAGCCAAACACTGGTTAAAGCTTTTAAGGGGACTTTTCAATCTCCTCTGACTGTCCTGCATGACCCCCAACCCTCTGCCTGGAGAGTGCTGATTGGCTCTGTGCTGATCACATGCACCCTCCTCCAAAAAAAAAACTCTCTAGCAACACGCACCAAACTGAGCATGTGCAGAGTGCTCCCAAGGTTCTGTTCTAGCAGCATATGAATTGCGGATAGTAAAAGAAGGGGAGAATCAGAGATGACAGAATCAAACAGCCTTTTTACACAATGCGGAAGAATAACCCCTTAGGTTCCACATTCAGTATAAGAAGCATACTTTACAGCATATACAGACTGATTTTACTGTTGTGGGTTTAGTAACACTTTAGGGTCCCTTTCACTCTGGTGTGCTTTTGCCACTCTTTTTTTCCAGGGCGACAAAAGCACATGAAGACTATTCCCCCATTTAATCTTATGTAACGCCTGTGTACTTTCAGTACATGTGCTATGTTAAATTTAGAGGAGGATGAGAGAGTTACTTTGCTCTCATCCATGTTGATTTGTTAAATTGGGTTTCTGCCAGGCTGGGCTGTTCTGCGGTTCCATCCTGTGTTCCAGAGATAACGTTCCATCTTTGGATAACAGGTGGCACCAGAGAGGTCCAGGCGGAGGCGCCTTTCTCCAGCAGCCAATCAGAGGAGTGTTTCCCTCGCGGGGCATGCTGGGGGAGGGTATTTCTTGGGCAGACGCCATTTGGTGAGGTCCTTCGCTCGATCCAGGTGCGGAACCCACCTTTAAGGTATGCGCACAATCACGGGCCCCGGGGAGATGGCCTACCAGGCCGGGGCGCACATGCTATGCGGAGTTCCCGACTCTGGGCCCTCATGGCCCGGAGCAACTAAAGCTGCAAAGGGGCCCCAGTGACTTACTGGGTCCCCACACTTCATGAGGAAGATCCCAAGCCAGTTATGCTGTTCGGTGGGGAGTCGGTCTGAGGTGAGCCCGGAGGCAGGTGATCCAACAGAGCTTAGACGATCCGTTGGGGATCTGGGTGGCCGGACACTGAGAAGTTGTATGCTGCAACTTGTCAGTCGGTGACCCCACACTAAGGCCGGGTACTCACGACCAAACATGTATGGTGAAAGCGGTCCGTCGGACCGTTTTCACCATACATGTCTGCCAGAGGGCTTCTGTACGATGGTTGTACACACCATCGTACAGAAGTCCGCGCGTAAACAATACGCGGGGCGTGTCCGCGGTGTCGCCGCGTCAATGACGCGGTGTCGCCGCGACAATGACGCGGTGTCGCCGCGACAATGACGCGGCGACGTGGGCGGCCCGCCTTTAAAATGCTTCCACGCATGCGTCGAAGTCATTCGACGCATGCGAGGGACGGCGGGCGCCTGGACATGTACGGTAGGTCTGTACTGACGACCGTACATGTCCGAGCGGGCAGAATTCCAGCGGACTGTTTTAAAACAAGTCCAGGAATATTTGTCTGCTGGGAAAAGGCCCGGCGGGCAAATGTTTGCTGGAATTCGGCCCGCTCGCGCCCACACACGACCAAACATGTCTGCTGAAACTGGCCTGCGGGCCAGTTTCAGCAGACATGTTTGCTCGTGAGTATGGGGCCTAAGAAGTCTACCTGAGGGAGATTCGGGCAAATTATATTCACTGGGAGGATTCGCTTTACTATACATGTTCCTGAGTAAAGGGCCTGTGGCAGAGGTCCCACTCCTAATTCTAATTCCATTAGAGCCAAGTCGGTGGCAGAGACTTGTTCCTTCTCAGAAGTTCTAAGTGATACTCTGGCTGCCAGGTCGGTGAGAGAGGCCTGTCCAGGTACACTTTACCCACTCCGGCTGGAGTGGCGACGTGAGTTAAAGTCCCATTGGAGGCAGGACTGCTTCCGTTATCCATAGGCCTGAATCTGCAAGTTCTCCTTTCACCAACCTATTTCTATCTACCTCAAGTTAACTGTTTGCCATGTTGGGCAAGAAATAAAAGCACGGAAAACGACACCCTGCTGTTTGGACATTCCGTTCTTGCATCTCATCATCATCATCATCCCTAGACACATCACAGAGGTAACATAATCATGCCGTCTCATTTCTAACCAGCGGCTCCTGAGGGGGTAGCGCTACACTTATGTATATGTTCACACTGTGGATGTGCTGTGTTTTCAGAAGTTCTACATGCTACATCTTTGGTGCAGTTTTTCAAAAGTGCACCAAAAAGGCACCTTCTATTGTGAGTCAATGGGAACACATCAAAAGCCCTTTAGGGCCCTTTCCCACTCCTCCAGGCCTACTCCACTTTCAGCCTTCAGCCTCATTACTGGAGCCAGTTGATTGGGGGATCAGCTCTGTGATGCAGGGGACTGTGTGATGGGGGATTTGTGACTGAGGGACTCTGATATGATTAGAGGACTCAGTGATAGGGAGACTCTGATCTGATAGTGGAATTGTGATGTGATTGGGGTACTCATAGGAGTACTCTAATGTATAGGGTGGACTCTGATGTGATGGGGACCTGTGGCATGAAAGGGGATTCTGATGTGAAGAGGGGGTTCTGCTTTGATAAGGGGGCTCTGATGTAATGTGGAAGACCTCTGATATGAAGGGGGGCTTCTGATGTGAATAGGGGACTGTGGTGTAAAGGGCTGCCTCTGAAGTTAATTTCATCAAGGTGGCTGTGTGCATTATCCTAGGCTTAGGTTCTCTATTTATAATTAATATTGATGTTTTTTACATTTAAGACTGGGCTACCTGAAGATTTTGCATGCTTTTAAAGGGTGCTGCGACAGAAAAATGGTTGAGAAACGTTGGTAGTTTTCTCAACCATTGCTGTTTTCATGTGCGTACGACCAACATGCAGAATGTGAATCCATGTCCATAGCCAATATGTCCAAAAATACTAGGGTCAGTTTAGACAGAAACCAATAAACCTATCAGTATGTCATTGAAATATGGGAGGAAAACATGCAAACTCCATGCAGTGTCTTGGTCCATAATCCACCCTTAATATTCAGTGCTGCATGACATAAGTGCTAACCACTAAGCCACTGTGTTGACCCAAAGCGCACCAAGCTAGTACAGGCAAAAAACGTACTAACGATTATCGATTTTGTGCCTATTAACTGGCCGAAAAACAAACAAACTGTCTAAATGACCGAATTTCTGTCAATTTTTCGTATAGTGTATGGCCAGCATTAGACCAAACTTAGTTGTGCGGTAAGACGCCATAAGAGCTTTACCAAAGGGGAACGCATAAGTTTGTCACTTTCTTTTAAGTTTGGAGCACTTGTCACAAGGATTTTTATAAACGTCTATCCCATAAGGAAATTTTCAGCGCGTTATTCATTATGAGCTTTCACCATTAATGCATGTTTTGCACGTTGAATGCTATTTGAATATAGAACACATGAGCACTTTATTATAAATATCCGTTATGAGATTTTTTGTGTATGATATCATACCAGGAATATACCAATGTGGGTGGTTGTTTAGTCATCAGAGAGTATTTGTTCAGTGTGACACTTCGCTGCTTAAAATTGGAGCACTTTATTATGTGTGTTGTTATGATATTTGCATATAGGTATTTTTTAGTATTGCACTTTTTACGCCGCACAGGTATTAGTTATTAATCAATCAGCGCAACGTTTTTTGTTTAGTTAAAAAAATACATATGAGATCTTTAAAAAGTGCGTGCAAATCTAGAAACTTTCCCCAGGATATGTCTGGCTTCACACCTTTTGATAAGGTCACGAAAAGTAATTTTTCTTACCAGGGTGTGCTGGAGAGTCCAATGTGTCTTGTTTTATAAAAATAAAATTAGTTTGTTTTACTATTTTGATCTGCGGTGAATATTACACAATAAATTCCATGTGAGCTGTGATAAAGCAAGTTTATCTTACAAATAGATATCAGTATAGTGTCACAAGGGCTGACTTTCAGCTAGACAGTCATGTGATAAGTATGTGAATTACAGAAATGTACTGTTTAATTTTTTCCAAAAGATTTCATAATGACTGATTTGACAACACTCAAATTAACACAGTATTTATCATTTGCAGCACAAAAGAGAAACCGAATTCTATTTTATGAGACAGATTTATTATAAGTATGTCGTTTCAGCCATAAATTCCTCCTCTACTACTAAAGTGTGATACTGCACCAGTGGGGCACTTGCCACTATCTACTCCATACAGATATTAACAACTTGTATGTGTACCATGATAGGTCTAATGCCTAGTACACACGATCAGAAAATCGGATGAAAAATTATGCTTTGTGAAGCAATCTGATCATTAGCACAAAGTTTTTGAGAGCCGATCATGACAGTTGAAAGCGTGAAAATTTAAAAATGTTTTGGTCCCATTTAATAACAGCATGCACATTAGGAACTCATGGGATATCAATAATCAGAGGAGAGTTAGGGCTCTTTCACACGGGCGGCCCATTCAGGTCCGCCTGCCAGTTTTTTTGGCGGACCTGAACGGGCACTCCGTGCTCCTCTATGGAGTGTGCGGGGACCGCGCTGTCATCCGCCGGCTCAGCGGGGATCAACGGAGCGATCCCCGCTGAGCAAGCGGAGGTTCACGGGGCGGATCATTACTGATCTGCCCCATGTGAAAGGGGCCTTAAAAGGACATTCAGGAGTTTGGTAAAAGTTAATGCGGTAGTAAAAAAAAAAAAACGGGCCACTGGGCAGATAAGATCATAAAATGCTAGTATGCATCGCATACTAGCACATTATGAAGGACTTACCTGAAAACAAAGCCCTCCAGCGGTGCACTGTCACCTCTGAAGGTGCTTCCTTCTTCACCCGATCTTCTTTCCGGATTTAAGGGCTTTGGCTATCTGACTGGCCAAGCTGACGACGACGTCACTCCCCCACATGTGCATGGGAATTGATGTTTACAGTACGGCTCTGAAGGAATGGCACAGGTATGCTATTTCTTCAGAGAGCATGCGTCTATAAAGTCACCAGCTGCATATAAAGTAAATATCTCATAAACTGGGCACCTATAGGAGACATTTACAACTATAGCTAAAAAGTCGTACCTGTGAGTTTGCTTTCACTTTAAAGCGGGACACTAGGCTAATAGATTTATACTACATTATATGTGTGTGTGTGTGTATGTATGTATGTATGTATGTATGTATGTGTGTATATGTATGTGTGTATATGTATGTGTGTATATATATATATATATATATATATATATATATATATATATATATATATATATATATATATATATATATATATATATATATATATATATATATATATATATATATATATATATTATATACATACATACATGACAGTCCCCGAGTTACGAACACATCAAGGACTGTAGGTTTGTTCGTAAGTCAAAGTTGTTCGTAAGTCGCAACACTGCATTTGTAAGTGTAACTTACAGTTGGAACACTGCATTCGTAAGTGTAACTTCCACCTGTGCATGGATGTGGGATGTTCCGGGCGCTTGTTATGTTATCTGGGGCTCTTCTGGCCATGCAGTACATGTAGTACTGCAGTGTGTGATGTGTTCGGAGGTGCTTGGAGGTATCTAGGACCAGTGTGGAGCACAAGTAGGAGTCGTTCGTAACTCGGGGACTGCCTGTATAATGTTTGTGTATGTGTGTGTGTGTGTGTGTGTGTGTGTGTGTGTGTGTGTGTGTGTGTGTGTATATATATATATATATATATATATATATATATATATACATACAGCTTTACCTTACCAAAAATCTGAATTTCTGTTCTGCCAGTTGTATTTCATACATACATGTTGCAGAGCTAGTCATGTGACACCAATATTACATATTCAGATTTGTGGGCTTGCTGTCTCCCATACTCGGTCACTGGGCAACAAAAATTCTGATTGGCCTGGAATATTATGTTGACTGAAACTGCCCCAAACTATACACCGCCATTTTAGCTCAGTTTTTGTTTTTTGGGTGCCAACATTATGGATGGAATGTGAGTGCAGTTGACCAAGAAGACACCATGTTTTGTATTCAAACTCTGGGCTGTGAGTACCACAGATTTGTGGATATTGTGAAAGAATAATTTAACTCCCTCTCCCTAATTTCCCCTCACCGCTCTTACCTGTATAGCCGAGTTGTTCCCCAAAATCGTATTCACTCACTTGGTGATCCAACATTGTGTCCCCTAATGCCGCGTACACATGACCGGAATCAGACTGACTTTTTCTATTGGATTTTCCGATCGTGTGTAGTCCCATCTGTGTTTTTTTCTTCAGAAATTCTGAGGAATTCCATCGGAGTTTAGATATAGAACATGTTCTATTTTTCTCCGATGTGATTTGGCCTGGCAAAAGCCTGATCGTGTGTACACGGCATAAGAATACGCCTCTTTGCTACAGCACACCCATTCCCGCATCACCATCTTCTTCTGATGTCACCAAGGGGGGGGGTCTGTTAGCTGTCTCTTTTAGGTTATGCATTGGCCCCATGGGGATTGTGCACCTATGCACCATTTAATTAAGGGGACAACTGTCTCTTTGGGGTTGTTTGTTGGTCCCGTGATGATGCAACATCAGGGAGGTGGCTGTCTCTTCCTGGTTTTGCACTGGCCCTGTACTGAGCCATACGCACCATTTCATCAGGGAGAAGGCTGTCTTTTACAGGCTGTGCATTGGCCCCATGGTGAGGCATATTCGCTGCATCATCAGAAGGAAGACTGCAAAATCCATGAATAGGCAGCCAGCCCCCCTGACCTTCGGGAGCTCCCGTAACGTGGGTGCAGTACATGTCAATTATGGCCTATGCCAGAAATATGAAAGTATGGGAAGGGGTCCCCAAAAATAATCTATTCTGTTAGAGGAGGAGAGCAGGAAAAAAATATAATGAAGTTACTAAGGAGGGTAAAGTCCAGCTCTAAGAAAAATGACAAAAATAATTGTGTTTATAGCATCAGATTTATGGGTTATTATAAAAAGGGAGACCTTTTCTGGTTACTATAGATAACACAAACAGCTTCACATTTCCAGGGGCCTGCAGCATTAAAGGGGTTGTAAAGGTAAAAAAAAAATCCCTAAATAGCTTCCTTTACCTTAGTGCAGTCCTCCTTCACTTACCTCATCCTTCCATTTTGCTTTTAAATGTCCTTATTTCTTCTGAGAAATCCTCACTTCCTGTTCTTCTGTCTGTAACTCACCACAGTAATGCAAGGCTTTCTCCCTGGTGTGGAGAAAGACTCTTGAGGGGGGAGGGGGTGAGCAGGAGGGTCAGGACACTCTCTACTTTGCAGATATAGAAAGGAGCTGTGTGTTAGTGGGCGTCCTGACACTCCTGCTCGTCCCCTCCCCCCTCAAGAGTCTTTCTCCACACCAGGGAGAAAGCCTTGCATTACTGTGTGGAGTTACAGACAGAAGAATAGGAAGTGAGGATTTCTCAGAAGAAATAAGGACATTTAATAGCAAAATCGAAGGATGAGGTAAGTGAAGGAGGACTGCACTAAGGTAAGGGAAGCTATTTAGGGGGGAAAAAAAATCCTTTACAACCTGACAAGTGGAGCATTTGCCAAAACCTTTTACTTTTCATTTAATTTTATTTAAATTAAACAAGATTTCTGATAGATTGTCTTTTGCATTGTTGGAAGATTAATGCATCACCCTTTATTGTTAATAAAATATCTTCACGCCATTTTACTACTTTAAAGTCAACCAGGCATAAGAAATTGCCTGGTGTACTGGTAAATGTATATGTAATATGTAGAGTACCTTCACTATAGACGTCGTCTTATCTACAATACGTAAATTACATCAGAGCTGTATGACTAAGTCTCTTTTTTTTATTTGTGAAATCTCGGAAACTTGCCTTAGCAGTTTTGTAATTGCAGGGAAATTTTGAACTGTGTACATGTAAAATGCCAAGTTTACAGCCTTCAGGTGTGTGTGTTCAGTGTACATATGACAGCTAACTGGCTTCCTTGCACTTTTCCACAGAAACATGGCAAACACACAGGTCCTTCCACAAGACTTGCACATGAGCAACATGCTTAAGGCTGTAAAAATCAGAGAAAGGACCAAGCAGGACATGGTGAAGCCCAGCAACGGAATCATAAATCATTTTAGAACGATGCACCGATTCACTATCGAACTGTTTATGATTTGTCACTTTTGCACCAAGTTTCGGGAGATTCTTCAAAAGAGTCTGTTTGACAGATCCATGCAAGTTGCGCTGGAAAGTCACAAAAGGATAAATGCATGTAAAGAAGTGAAGAAGCTTGTCCCTTTGAAAATAAATGGTAAGTAATGTGTGTGTGTGTTAAAAAAAAATTGCCAGACTGAAGTCATGCAATTCGATTGTAATGTGTAAGGACTTTATTTTTATGTGTGTGTATGTGTGTGTATATATATATATATATATATATATATATATATATATATATATATATATATATATATATATATATATATATATATATATATATATATATATATATATATATATATATATATATATAAAAACATTAAATAATTGTATATCTATATATTTTGTGTGTGTGTGTGAGATAACTAAGTGTGATTTCTATGTGTTACTGTACTTGCAGGCTTATTTATGAAAGAAATAGCACTCCAAGTAGATTGTTACATATTAACAACTGCTAAAGTAAAAACAGATTGGACTATATTATATCAATAATCTTTGCACTTTACTGACATACGTTCATAAAAAATGTAAGCTCTTTTGTTTTTTTTCAAAAAAATGTCACATTCACAGCATACCTTCCAGAAAGCTTATCTTCTCTGAATAATAAACCCGTGTGACTTAAAATATCAGAATGACATGAAATGAGGAAGAACATGGGTCATATAAAAATTGAAACTTACGAGAGAGAAGAAAAAAAAATTCCCACTTCAATTGTGTGCACAGATTTCACTGGTGTGATGAATATGCATTCCAGCCGGGCTTGTCCCGCCCTCCTGGAAAGTCCTGTCTGCTGTTATGTTGAAAGGAGAGAAAAAAAAAAAAACAATAGACTTCAGCCAATTGCCAGTCATCTAGCTGAACTCTGGGAAATTCCGACTGACAGGGAATTTTATGCAGATCATTCTTTGATTGGCACAGGCAAAACAAATCTGATCTTTGTTCCACATTTGACAATAGAAGGGAAATTTACCTGTCAGCTTTACAGACTGCTCTTTTGTGCTTATCCTCTGCCTAGGTACTTAGTTAGCAGCTGCAGCGTTACTGAACATACAACAGTCTGGCCACACGTTTTTTAACAATTTTTCCGTTCAGTTAAAGCTTTTTAGTTATGATAGCTTGGTTATTTTGTTGTAATGCTGCCATACAAGTAGCTCCATTTTATTGATCTGACTTGGATCAAATAGAACTAGACATTTTCTAGTTATCTAATGAACATACAGTTGGATACAATTGGAATTTCCAATTTAATCTCAGGAAAAACTCTACCACACTTTGCAATCATCAGGTTAAAAAAAAATTGCCAGACTGAAGTCATGCAATTCGATTGTAATGTGTAAGGACTTTATTTTTATCTATTTCCAAGTTATATATGGTTATATACAAAAAAAAAGTAGGAGTTTTTCTTAAGCGCTCTTGTTGCCTCCAACCTTCCAAAACCAGTAGGTTTCTACCAAACTGGCAGGGGTAGAGGCACCATTTGTGCATGCTGTGCAACTAAACAAGGGCACTTTGGGATTTGGGGACCAATTTACATGGGATGTGGGTCAGGTATGTGATGGGACCTATTACTGCTATCACCTGGACACTCCACTTCAAGGCCTGGTCAGAGACAAGCTTCATGATGACCTATCCCCTTTAATTGATTTGAGAGAGGGGGGGGAGCAGCTGAAAATGTTCTTTCACAAGGGCCCTTTGCTGTGGTTGTCACCAAGTGGCCACACTGTGTGTTTGTAGTTTCAGCATTAATTAAGTCCTTGTTCAGGCACTTATTGTTATGGTTTGACAACCATCTTCCAGTGGTTCCCTTGATTTGTCACCGTGTCACCTGCACCCCTAATGGAGCCCACACACATTGCACAGGCATAGACCAGTGTCGTTACTTTTAGGAAGCAGGTTTGGGGCAATGCTGGAGGAAGAGCATGTAGACAGGAAGTGGTTGAAACAGGCTTGCTTTAGATGAACTTTAACAAGTATATTCCATCAAAAATATCACAAGTTTACAGAGGAACACAGAGCTGGGAGTTTTGATTTTCTAAGTAGGGGGAATTAATTCTAATTCAGGCATGTTTGGGACTTAAAGGGACACCTATTCTCACTGTCAGACTATGGTATGACCAGTCTACTTAAACATTAGCTCATAATTTCCCCTCTTAATATCAGAAAAAAAACTGTTTTAGGTATTCCTACCTACTTAGGTAGGTACTCATATTATTACATAAATACAATCTAATTAACATTGTGGAGATATTTATGTTTTTTTTTTTTTTAAATATGTTGGTTTTCCTGTCAACAGTCTTCTGTATAAATCTTGTGTCATTTTTATGTAGGTGATGGAAACTGCTTAATGCATGCAACATCTATGTACATGTGGGGTGTGCAGGACACAGATTTACTGCTGAGAAAGACCCTACAAGAAGTTCTAAGGACATCAGATACTCGAAACTTTAAGTTTCGCTGGCAGCTTGAATCTGTTAAATCCACAGAGTTTATACAAACAGGGCTTCGATATGATACGCGGGTAAGAAATGTAAGATGAATTGCTTAGCAATGTAGGATCAATGCTTCTGAAACTTTGTTAGTGCTGTTTAGTGTAATATATAAAGTTCAATGGGACACATGGAAATTGTTCTCTATAAGATATAAACTTGGCCATAAATATTTATTTTTTTCTGTTCAGCCATGAATAAAAACAAACCAAATTCTCCATCCACACAATCAAGGCGGATGGAGGAATCCACAAACGCCCCCCCCCCCCCCATCGTTGGGATATTGTAATCTGACAGCAGGATTTAGACTACACTGATAAGTAGATGCAGGCACTGATCAAGAAAACTATCCCAACTTGATCATTTGCCAAATGTCGATCTAAATATCAACGTCTGTCGAACAAGGACGGCCTTACACTGTTTGAAATAGGCCTTCCCCTGCTGAACCAGCTGAATTTTGATCCACCTTAGCAAATGTGTTTGCATTGCTGATTTTTACAAAGATTGTAAAATAACAATGTCACATCTACTAAAGCAAGAACAAAAGCAAATTCTAGAGATACTTTATTTGAAATGATAAGCTTACGGGCATTATCAAGATTTTCCATTCTTTGGTTTCCTTTTATTGGACAAAAACTATGCAGCTAGGTTTAAAATTCTTGGCAAATATAATATATACAGTATATTGTAATGTAAGAAGAGGGATATCCTCCCACCCCACATAGCAAGTTCATACAGACCCATATACCGATGCTACACCTATTGGAGAGGGTACAATAGGATAAATATTGTAAATATTGCCTTAAAGACGGATAAATTCTCAGAGCTTCCTATGTTCCTTATCATTCAAAAACAGTTGCAGGAGATATAACCCTCTAAAGCAGAAACAAAACACCCATTGAAACCACCGTATGAGGCTACAGGTATATCATGCCTTTGATAAAGCTTTGGAAAATCGTATTTTTAAAGATAATCATGGCACTCAAATTGCAATGTGAAACATTGTTTGTGATGAAAATGACAGGTATACAATTTGTTTTGAAAATTACTTTTATTTCATTTATAGAATTGGGATGATGAATGGGACCATATTGTTAGGATGGCATCAACAGAACCCTCAATGGGCCAAAATGGACTCCAGTATAACTGCCTTGAAGAAATTCATATATTCGTGCTAGTTAACATCCTTCGGAGACCAATTATTGTCCTTTCAGGTGAATATATAGAATATAGGAAATGTTGTCTTGCTTCCTGTTGTGAATTTTAATTGTCTTTTAGTTTTAAATGCCTTTGTTTATTTTTACCAAAATGTATTTAGCACAGAGGCAAATATACAGTACTAAAAATATTTACCTGGACACTGATTAGAGGGGTAGGGAATGTTGGATTTGAACAACTTGACATGCTTTAAATTAAAGAAGAACAAAATCCACAATTTGGCTGTTTCTCAAAAGAAAACTCAAGTTATAAATGTACAAAAATGGTATTAAACCTTTTAGGGCCCTTTCACACAGGGACGGATCCGCTTCCTCGGTCCGCCAGCTTAGCGGGAAAACTCTCGGCTGATCTCTGCTGAGCCGGCGAATCACAAGTCCCTCTCTGTTTACTGAGCGGGGAGGGGCTTGTCCAGCACCGCTGTCTCCTATGGAGAGATTGGACGAAAATTGACAGCATGTCAGTTTTCATCAGATCTCACCCGATCGGATCTGCCATGGACAGATGGCGACGTAACGCCATCTGTCCAATTTTAGCGGATCGGATCGGATGTCAGCAGACATGTCACTGCTGACATCCGACGCTCCATAGAGATGTATGGAGCGGTCGTTCAGGTCCGCCAACAAAACTGACAGGCAGACCTGAACAGTCCGACCGTGTGAAAGGGACCTTAATCAAACCTACCAATGTTTTTTCCTTCACTGTTTGTATTTATAGTCTCCCTACTAGTGCATGCACAGTTTATGTTACAGCTGATCTTTCAGGACCTCAATTGGTGTCGAAGCTGGTCATGTGTACAGCACCATGGCAACCGCAAAACTAAATCGAGGCTACGATAGCACTGCCCTAATTGACAGATAAGAAAATAGTAGTGTTTAGTTTACTTTAAGGCAAGGCTAGTTATTGACAAAGAAAAATGCATGTGTCAAGCAAGTAGTTGAAAGTCCTAGATAAAGTAGCTGTCAACACTGTTTTGTTGTTTTTTTTCTTACATTATATGAATTTCTGAATGGTCTGAATACTAATAGCTACACCAACTCTATTTAACAATCAGACTGTGCTTTATTAGAAATTCATAAAACGTTTTAGTTAGATGTCCAGGCAGCATAGATACATATGGATTAGACGTGGTTCTTAGAAGAACATAGAAAACATGAATGTCTAATAACCCATGGTATCTAAAAAAAAATATATGTATATATTGTTTGGGATCAAGAACAGCTGATTGCTCCTCTATGCTCAGTTTATCATGGATGAGCCATATGCCCTCGTATCATAGGCACCTTAGTCATACAAGGCATCATCAGTGCACAGGAGACAGCTTGTGGTGATGGAAGTAAAAATGCAGGAGGAGGAAGAGTGATATGCATCACCTATCTCAATGTCCAAGCAGGGCCAATAGACTAATTAGGATTGCCTGGGAAATGGAGAGATCTTGGCTAATCATTAGAGCTATCGATTACCTATTGCCCCAACCCTGAAGGAGGTATACCTGAAGAAGTGGTGCGAAGAAGACTGTACTCTCTGCTGTACAACTGGAGCTGCTCAAGATGGTCAGAAGATAAAGATTTTCCCTGTAGAAGTGAGATGCAAGGTTTTTTTTTTTTTGCTACTTCTACAATCAACCTTCCTAAGAAGATGGGAGTGAGTCATTTTCTGCAACAAGCAAATAAGTCCTTATCAAATGCAGCAGAAAAAGCAGCAATTCAATTTGGACTTAAAGGACAGACAACAACTGGACTGCAAGATTAGACAGGAGGGTATTGAACCAAGAGGGGTGTACCTGGCATGTCAGATATCGCAGTTGATCTTTCTGGAGAGCTCATCAATAAAATGTCAATGAAGAAGGATGCCCACTTAATGACCCAGATGAAGTACCTAACCCCCTACATTTTTACCACATAAATCCCAAGATCAAGAGTTACCATATGAATTGAAATGTCAAGTCTTCTTAGCTCTAATCTGATTGACTATTTACAATAGAACAGGTTTAGATTCATGTGATGTTCATGATAATTTGGCAAACATATTTATGAATAATAAACATTTAGGGATAAATTTAATATTTCTGCCACGTATGCAAGGAGGTGCTAAACAGAAGCATTGAGAGAGACCGATTTACTTCTAAAAGTTCAGGTTCGTCCATAATGTCCTCCTTTTGCTGCTCTAAGCCAACACTACCACAGAAAAAAATGTTCCCCTGACTGCTTCTTAGTTGTGCATCTGTTTAGCACAGGGGGTCTCCAAACTGCGGCCCGAGGGCCAGATGTGGCCCTTTGCTTGCTTCTATATGGCCCTTGGGGTGCTATTGCTTCCACTGATACTATTCCTCACACTGACACCAACAATGGGGCACTCTTTCTTCCACTGATACCAATGATGGGATACTATTCCTCCTACTAATAGGGGCACCACTCCGCCTATTGACCACCAATCCTGAGGCCATATTTATTGTCACTAATGCCAAAAAAAATTGCCCCTGCTGGCCACAAACCGGCCCTCCTAAAGTCTGAAGGACAATAAACTGGCCCTTTGCTTGAAAAGTTTGGAGACCCCTGGTTTAGCATGAACCTGTGTAAGTCTGTCTCAGGCCTCGTACACACGACCGAGGAACTCGACGGGCGAAACACATCGTTTTGCTCGTCGAGTTCCTTGTGAAGCGTCGAAACTCGACAAGCCAATTTTCTCCATTGCCGTCAAGGAAATAGAGAACATGTTCTCTTTTTGGCTCGTCGAGTTTCTCGACAGTTCTCTCGACGAAAATGTACACACGACCGGTTTCATCGGCAAAAAAATATCTCCCAGCAAGTTTCTTGCTGGTTTTTGCCGAGAAACTCGGTCGTGTGTACGAGGCCTAAGTTGTCTATCTAGGATTTCCTGCACAGGGGTTGTAAATGCTCAAAAAAACTGTTGCATATTGTGTCACTAATTTGCTTGATAAATAACCACCAATGCATTTACTTTTTGTCTCCACAGACAATGTAATTCGCAGCTTGGAGTCTGGCTCTAGCTTCTCCCCTCTTAATGTTAGTGGGATTTACCTACCTCTTCATTGGCCTGCACAGGAATGCTATAAATACCCTATAGTTCTTGGCTACGAAAGCCAGCACTTTGCACCTCTTGTCACTATGACGGACACTGGTCCAGGTATGTGTATCTGATTTGCACCCTGATATTTAACTCTGAAAACTAGGTTCTTTAAGATCTTGTCTCCATTCTGGGTCCTTTATGGTATAGTCTTCAATAGATTTTGTGAAAAGCATGTACATTTATGATCCAGCTGTTCAGTATTGAACATCCAGAATGTGCAGAAGACAGAATGACTACATATACCTGTACATGCAGTTACAGTCACAGTTTGACTAGGTTTTTCATTATGTTCATTCAGAATTTGCATGCATGTATAGTTTGGGAAGAGAGGTGGTTTGTTACCACTGCACATGTCTATTACAGGAGATTAGGCAAACAACCCAAGCAGACTAAATCAGCATCTGTTGTAACTTTTTAGCTTCACTGCCTATATATAGAGAGAAAATTACCACATACATTGCATTTATAAAGAATTACATTTTTTTAAGCAGAGATTCGAGCTGCCCCACTTGTGTTCAACGAGAGTGGGAGATATGAAGATATGAAAATTCACTTCTTAACTGATCATGAAGAAAAAACCAGAGACAAGCTTCTGAAAGAGTATTTACATGTACTGCAGGTACCTGTTCAGTCCTGGGAGCATGGCACTACCCATCTAATAAATACTGCCAGGTGAGTTCACCTTCTAATAGAATTCTCCTTATTTTAGTTTCTTTAGCAAGATGCATCCAAGATTCTGCTTGGCCCTCCCCCTCCCTCCCTGCAGTCCTCTGGGATACATCACAGGTCCCAGAAGACTGCGGGACAATTCAAAAAGTGCGGCTCACGCAGTGGGCAGTTTGCTGTGTAGCGGAAAGCCGCACAGCCTGCTGCCCACAGTTGGGATACTGGCACTGGGAACATGGAATCTAAGGAAAAACTAGCCCGAGTGCTGGATCCTTTATTTATTTATTTTTTTGTCCATTTATTAAAAGTCAGCTGCTATAGTATTTGTGGCTGCTGACTTTTTTTTTTTTTTTTTTTTTTACAGCCTGAACCTCCTCTTTAAAGTGGAGTTCCACCCTCCAAAAAAAAATGTTGACAACAAATCCCCCAAAAAATGTAAAAAAAAAAAATGTTTTTGCTTACCAGAAATAGCGATTGCTATGCGGAAGTCCGTAATCTGCCTCTTCATCGTCCGTGGCAGGTTTTCTTCCTCCGTCCTACTCGCGGTGTCTTCTGGTGAATGGGGCACGCTGCCTTCTGGAAACTGTGTGTATCCCAGAGAACAGCCGGCCCATTCACAAAGCGCAGTAGGAAACGGGCAGTGAAGCCGCACGGCTTCACTGCTTGTTTCCCTTACTGAGCATGGCGGCGCTGGGAGCTGCCGGGATCGTGGGATTGGTCTTGGGGGGGGGGGGGCTGACATTGTGGGTGAGTAGGACAGGTAAGTGTCCTTATTAAAAGTCAGCAGCTACAGTGTTTGTAGCTGCTGACTTTTAAAAAAAAAATCGCGGGTGGAATCCCTCTTTAAGCACAGCAAAGAAGAAAAGCGTTTTGTAATGTCACCTCCAGTTTAGGGAATTTGTAAAACAAGACACAAAACCAATTCCAGACCTTCACTTTAATGATTTTGTTCTGTAGATTTGTGTTGATCATAACAATCTACACATCTCCTAACCCCATTTCATTTTTCACAACAACACTGCTGTAACAATGTAATAATAATATTACAAAAAACTGATATACAGTATTTGGTGGCTGTTATCTTGGCATTTTCTTGCGTTTGTAAAAACAGTACAGCCCTTTTCAATTAAAGCTTTCTGACTAGCTAGTCAGTCATTGCATGCAATAAAATAAACTTTTATTACTAAGTTAACAGATTAAAATAAATGCTAACTTAAATTCTTTTTACAGGCTGGATGAGAATAATTTACCAAAAGAAATCAACTTGGTAGAAGATTATTTTCAGCTAGTGCAACATGAATACAAGAGGTGGCAAGAGTTTTCAGAGCAAACAAGCAGGGGCAATTGCAGTAAACGTAGATATGAACTTTGCCTACCTCAGCTGTCTCTTGTGGAAGTAAAATGTGAAACAGTAAACTGCCCTTTCTACATGTCTGTGAACACCCAACCTTACTGCCATGAGTGCTTTGAAAGGAAACAAAAGTCAAGTGACAGGACTAAAGCCCAAGTACACAAGGGTGAAACCACCCCCAACAGAACTGAATATTTGGAGCCATCTTGTCAGATAACAGAGGAGACCGTGTCTGGCTCTGGCACTGCTCTGGCTACAGCACCAAGTCTTTTTATCTTTAGTGAAACAAATGCAATGAAATGTAAAACACCTGACTGTCCCTTTACTTTGAATGTGGAACTCAATGGATTGTGTGAGCGCTGCCATAATAGCAGGCAAATTCCGTCTGGTAGCAAGGCAGACAGGACAAGGGACTTGGATATAATTAGGTGCAATATTTGTTTCCAGGATACCACAAGGACTTTTAATGGTATTTGCAGCTCTTGCTTTAAAAGGACAACAGAACAAACACACAGGTCGAGTTTCCCATCTGTAGTTCATCAGAGGTCTTTCTCTGACCCTATAAATCAGTCTGGAAGCCTAGTGAACCTGACAGGTTTGGAGATAACCAGCAGTAAGAGCCAGGAACCAGCCATTGGGTCTCAGTCTGGTGCTGTGTATAATGCAGAAGAAAGAGCATCTAACCAAAAGTGCAAGAAGTCTGGCTGCCAGTTTTTCGGGACACTACAAAATGAAGGATTTTGCACACTATGTTTTTTTGAATTTCAGGAGAATAGTGGTAGGTAATTACTAGACTTTTTATTGTGTACTCTATAATATTAACTGTACTCATATATTGCTGCTTTCTGCTATAAAATTTGTTATAACTTGATCAGAGGCCAAATACTGGTCCATTGAACTTGTGGCCAGTCTATGAGAATTCAAGTATTTACATATTCTTAAACAGAACATGAACTTTAAAACAAGTCTTGCTGACCTCTGTATCTACAGGCACTGTGGGACAATTCTTCCTCAAAATACACAGCAGAAGCACTGAATAAGCACCTTCAAGTCATTCTCTCAGGCAATTTAGCCCGTTCTCCCAAAACACCTGCTTTGTAATCAAATTATAGATAAGTAGATGAGAAGGCTCTTAAAATAATCGCTGGGAGGGGGAAACAAGGAGAGCTGTGTTTAGCTTTGAAAATAACTTTAGTGCTTCTGATTTGACTTTTGAGTCTGAATTGGGTTATTTACGAAAGGCAAATCCACTTTGTACTACAAGTGCAAAGTGCACTTGAAATTGCACTGAAAGTGCACTTGGAAGTGCGGTCGCTGTAAATCTGAGGGGTAGAGCTGAAATCAGGGGAAGCTCTGCTGATTTTATTATCCAATCATGTGCAGGCTAAAATGCTGTTTTTTATTTTCCTTGCATCCCCCCCCCCCAGATCTATAGCGACTGCACTTCCAAGTGCACTTTCAGTGCAATTTCAAGTGCACTTTGCACTTGTAGTGCAAAGTGGATTTGCATCTAGTACCCCCTGTGTGTGTGTGTGTGTGTGTGTGTGTGTGTGTGTGTGTATATATATATATATATATATATATATATATATATATATATATATATATATATATATATATATATATATATATATATATATATATACATACATACATACATACATACATACATACATACATACATACATACATACATACATACATACATACATACATACATACATACATACATATATATACACACACACACACACACACACAGTGGAACCTCGGATTACAAGCATAATCCGTTTCAGGAGAATGCTCGTAATCCAAAGTACTTGCATAGCAAAGCAAGTTTCCCCATTGAAGTCAATGGAAACGAAAATAATTTGTTCCGCATTGACTTCAATGGCATGCAATACCGCATGCGGCCAGAGGTAGGGGGTGCCAGAGAGCCTCGTAAACAGCCGGTCATCTGACCTCGAAAAGGCTCGCAAACTGAGTATTTCTGTGTCCTTCCAAGCATTTCTGAACATATTGCGAAATGCTCGTTAACTGTGTTACTCGCAATCGAGGTTCCACTATATACACACAAATATGTGTGTGTGTATATATATATATATATATATATATATATATATATATATATATATATATATATATATATATATATATATATATATATATATATATATATATATATATATATATATATATATAATATTTTGTGTGTGTGTACATACATATACACAATTGTCCTTTGAAAAATTATAGTGGTAATTAAAGTGGTTCCAAATGTAGAATGTTTTTAGGTAAAAAACCTTCTGGGTGCAGCTCAGCCCAATCCAATATATAGAGAACCTGCCCAGGACCTTTTGCAGAAGTAAAAGGTCATCCCACTGTTTAAACCCAGCAGTAATCTGGGGACCTTAGTTGTTCACTAAGCTCACAGACTTTTTCCTGATTCTCCATCACAGCTTCCAGTGTCAAATCTCCATCCCCTGTCCCATCAATGGACACTAAATCAAAATGAATTATCGCCTCTGTTCAATAAGAAGGGAAGCAACCCTGGAAGCAGTAATGCCAAATCAATAAGTAATTAATAAATCAATAAGTAATTAATGCCACTAATTACAGTATTAATATGTATAATGCAATGGATTTTGGTTAAATTCAGGGTTAAGAATAAACAATCTCTGTACCAACTCTTGTCCCTCCTGCACTTTTTTAAAGAAAGGGCTATAATTAAATAAAATATCATTTTAAGAGATCTGACACATTTACTGTAATATAACAGGTAATGGTGAATATTTCAATTTTACAAGCAGCTGTAGTTTTTAAGCATATTTTACCTGTTTTTAGAGTGTCAGTCATGCTAAGATATTTTAGAAATAATGATTAAAAGTTATACATTTTGAACCGATTTGTGTACGTTTTCTCGACAGTATAATTCTAACAACGTATGTAATTATGTCAAGATGTAATTACAATTCTGCTTATTATTTTCCAGGTGGTGCCTCTAGAAGAGGTCACAAATCATCGCAAAGCAATATCAGTGTAGCTGCATTTAAAGACATGAGTCGCTGCCTAGGGCAAGATTGCAGCACGTTAGGGAGTACAATGTTTGAAGGATTCTGTCAAAAGTGTTTCATTGAAGCCCAGAATCAGAGATATCATGAAGCTACAAATCCAGAGCAGCAACTGCAGAGACCAACAGTGGTGAGTAAAACTTTCCTCAAAGCGTTTGGAAGACTGAAATCTATCTAGGGTTAGACCTCGTACACACGACCGTTTTTCCTCGACAGAATCCATCAAGAAACTTGGTGGTAGAGTTTTTTTGCCGAGGAAACCGGTTGTGTGTATGTATTTCATCGAGGAAACTGTCGAGGAACTCGACGAGAAAAAAAGAGAACAAGTTCTCTTTTTCCTCGATGGGAGTCTCAATTTCCTCGTCGTGTTCCTCGCCGGGCTGGTTTTCGATGAGAAACACGTTTGTGTGTATGCTAAGAAACCCACGCATTCTCAGAATAAAGTATGAGACGGGAGCGCACCTTCGGTAAAAGTAGCGTTCGTAATGGAGATAGCACATTTGTCACGCTGTAACAGTCTGAAAAGTGCAAATCGTCTCTTACCAAACTTTTACTTAACACACAGTAACATGAGATTAGCAAAAGCAGCCCCAAGGGTTGTGCCAGTGGAATCAAACTTCCCCTGCCGTTGTATGTGTTGTACGTCACCGCGTTTGAGAACGAGGAGATTTGGTCTTGACCGTGTGTACGCAAAGCAAGCTTGTCAAGTTTCTCGACAAGCCTAACAAGGAACTCGTCGAGGAAAAAGATGTTTCATTTACGACGAGTTCTTCGGTCGTGTGTACAAGGCCTTAGACCTTATTTAACCAAAGATAAGACTGTATTTAGAAATCATGCAGCCATTTATTCTTGTATTGGCTATGCCTCTGCTAATCCCAAGTAAGACCACTCTGCTATTGTTGGTATAAAATGACTGCTTCCCTGGTCAACCTCCTGCTCATTGGAGAAAAAACTGTATTGCTGCCCCAGGAAGATTAATTATATACCAACTCAAAAACTGTGCTTGGAAAATAATAGTTATTCGCAGTGAACAAAATATTGATAATCTAAACAATGATGCAAAGCAGTGGCTATGCTGCGAGATATTGTCCACAGAACAGAACCTAATATATCAAAAAAGAGCCACGCTATAAAGCAGTGATAATCAAAATATACAAATCAAAAAAGTAAGATTTGGTATTATAATGACAACATGAGTATCATATAATCTATTGTATAACACATTGTGAACAACAGAATCAAAGTGCAAATACACCAATAAAGTGTGCAAAAACATTTTTTCTATAAAAAGTGAAAATGTTTTTGAAATGTATAAAGTTCGTGAAAATTTTAAGTAATCCTTTTCAGAAGTGTTTAGATAAAGGTAGTGAACATCCAATCACCATTCAGGTCTCCCACCACCTTGGTAAAGATGCCATCTTTACCACCACCTTGGTAAAGATGCAGGCCTACCAAATTCATTGGATCCTCTAATCAAAGAGAGGTCAGATGACCATATGGCCAAACACCCTGGCTTCTCAATGGCATCCAAATAAGGCCGCAATAAACATGGAAGGAGAAGCTCCACATAGTGTAAAACCCTTCTAAAAGTTTTATTAAAAATAAAAGTTTGCACTAATATTCAAAAGTGTCAAAAATCACATAGTAAAATCGCTAGTAGCAAAGCAGCTTGCCGCACTTTCTGGAACACGCAATGACATCAGCTCATCGCTCTGCCACTCCACCACGTGATGTTGTCTGGGGACCCCTGGCCAGGGTGTTTGGCCATATGCTCATCTCACCTCTCTTTGATTAGAGGGTCCATTAAATTTGGTAAGCCTGAATCTTTACCAAGGTGGCAGTGTCACAATTTGGGCAACATAAATGGTGATCAGATGTTCCCTACTTTCATCTGAACACTTTGGAAGAGGATTACTTGAAATTGTCTCAAACTTTGGGAATTTCAAAAAGTTTTTGGGCGTATTTGCACTTGGATTCTGTTGTACACAAGTGTTAAACAATAGATTATATGATATTCGGGAAGAATAATTGCTTGATCAGAAACTACGTGTGCTACCTATCTGACTGTGAAGTGTATATAAATCACTGTCATGTAGTAGCAAGCCTCATTCTGATGCCAAGCACTATCCTTTCAGCATCATATTTTTAGTTTCTGCTAGAGATATGTGGATATCAGTGCAGTGAGGTGCTCGAATAGGCAGGGCCGATCCTCGCTATAGGCTCACTATGCAAGCCGCTTAGGGCCCCGCAAAGCTGCGGAGGGCCCCCCAAATTACTAGAGGCCCCACCTGGTGAGAAGTCATTTTCGGCCCCTCACCCCACTTCTCAACTCGCTGGCTGCATGGGAGAAGAGGTAAGGAGTCAGCACCCCTGCTTCTCACTTTAATGTAAGATGTCATTTTCAACAGCAGAAAACCCCCTCCCCCCGCTTCTCAACTTTAATCTTTAATGTGACATGTCACCAGCACCCCCATGTGACATGTCATTTTGCTTAGGGCCCCAGGGAGGTCAGAATCGGCACTGCGAATAGGAATCTGTATAGAGAAGAAAGTCTTTTTGAGGATGAGCAAGTGGTTAGAGGGGAAATTCATTGGACCAATTGTTCCATTAATTCTTGAAGGTTACTAAAGAGGCTTGATTCTTAGTACATTTTCAGTGTTTGAGATGTTTACTGAAAATCACATTGTTAAAATTAAAATGTATTTATTTTTTCAGAGATCTGGACAAAATCACTCTGGTTCCCATATGAAGAAATGTGCTAGGGATGTCTGCAGGAATCCAGTAACTGGGAGAAATGACGAGCTTTGTGCTCAGTGCAAATACAGAGGCAGCCATGGCAAGTCATCTGGAGAAGACACTCCTAAGCTACGGTGTAGGGCACCAGGATGTGATCACTATGGAAATAACAAGTGCAACGGTTACTGCAATGAATGCTACCAATTCAAACAGATATACGGATAACACTTGGAAATGGCACAAACCACTAAAACACTCCTTATAAACTTACTAAATCTTGAAAGAACTTGCTTCTAATCACTTTACCATAATATTTATCAATACTGTATTTTTATTTTTATTTATATGTATAGCCATATAAATCCCTTTAATCCCATGTGTGTGAAATTTGTTTCTGTGTGTAATGTTTGATATGTATATGTATGAATAAGATTTATTTTTATATATTTTCAAACTATTTGGGTTGTTTTGTGTGGATTTTCTGTTATGTTTGGTTGTAATTATATCTTGATAAAATGCTCTTTATAATTTTGTACTGTTGTGACATTACCAGCCCTAATTTAGTAAAATCTTGCAAACCAGAGTCGGAATATTACGCTTTACAAGTAATGTTTTACAGCAAAACCTATATACTGCCAATCTGCAACAATCTAGGGATCTTTTGAAAATACACTGTGGGCTAGATTCACATAGAATTGCCCAGGCGCAGCGTATCAGAGATACGCTACGCCGCCATATCTTACCTGGCTCTAAGTCGAATTCAGGAAGATTTCACGCCGTAAGTTACGGCAGCGTAGTGTATCTCTTGGCGCGTAATTCAAATCGGCGGGTAGGGGGCGTGATTCATTTAAATGAAGCGCGTCCCCGCGCCGATTGAACTGCGCATTTTTTAAACTTAGACGTGAGTAACGTCCTTTCCTATTCACGGACGACTTACGCAAAAAATAAAACATTTTAAAATTTGACGCGGGAACGACGGCCATACTTTAACATGGCAAGTCTATCTATACGCCTCAAAATAGCAGCTTTATCTTTACGCCAGGAAAAGCCGACTAGCGACGACGTAAGAGAATGCGACGGCCGCGCGTACCTTCGTGGATCGACGGAAAAACCTAATTAGCATACCCGACGCGGAAAACTACGCGAACTCCACCCAGCGGGCGCCGAAGTATTGCACCTACGATCCGAAGGCGTACGCCTGTCGGATCGAAGCCAGAGGCCGTCGTATCTTGGTTTGAGGATTCAAACTAAAGATATGACGCGGGTAATTTGAAAGTACGCCGGTGTATCAGTAGATACGCCGGCGTACTTGCTCTGTGAATCTGGCCCTGTCTTTTTTACCCATTCAAGGGCACTGTCACTTTGCCAACTAATGGCCACTGTCACTTTGCCCTTTCAGGGCAAAGTGATGGTGTTCGTTGATAGGCCACGCACAGATCCACATTCACTAGCTGCATTTCTACTGCAACTCTGGTGATGGACGGTGTTGGAGCTTACCAGGGAGGATAATGTCATTGGTCCTATCCATTTGAAAGTGTCCGGGCCTTTTGCTGGGTTACTTGGGTCTAAGCAATTTCAAATGGAGGAGGTCATGGAAGTGAGCAAGGTCCCTCTTTGAGCAGATAGGAAGGTGAATGAGCATTCTGTGCTTATCCTGCATTAAAGGAAATCTGTTCTAAAAGACGTTTATAGGTGGGTTAATCACCTGAAAATAATGGGTGCCTTGCTTTAATTGGGCTCAAGTGGCTTTAATACTTTCCTAGTCACTGATCTAGAGCAAATATGCAGATCAGGCCTTATAACTTCACCCTGACTGTATTTGTTGCATGCTTTTAATAGCACAAATACTAATGCCACCCAGGCAACTATCATTTTGAGATGGTCTGAAATGGACTACACATCTTTATCGGTGCATATTTACTTTTAAAGCATACCTGTGAAGTACTGTATGCACATTCGTCAACCAGTTGGCATTCTCCACTGCTTTAGCGTGCCTATCTACCAGCCTTGATAATATTGCATTGGGGGAATTTAATAAAACTGCCGCAGCTGTGCCTAGTAACCAATCAGCTGTTCAGTTAAGCTTTGAAAATGGCAGCTAGAAGCTGATTGGTTGTGATGCACAGCTGCTCCAGATTCATGCTTCTCCAACCTTGGCACATTCCATTTTAAATTTACTAGTAGTCAGGGAAGTCAGGACACTAGTTATGCAATGCTGGGAAGGAGTTGCGCCTAGTTATTTTGCATTCTTTTTTTGTGACAGTTGGAAACCTTGGGGCACCACAACTATGGAGTCAATAAAAATAATGTATTTGTTTTTCTAAAATGTCACTGGAGTTATTTATTTTAGATGAAATAAATGCTTAGCAGCGATTTTTATTACATAAGTCTAATTTAAACATTCAAAAGTATAAATTAACAAATATAAAAGATCTTGTTATTCCATATATATTCACGTACGAGCTTCTATTTAAAATGGTAATTTGAACACAATAATTTGTAACCTTTTTGTTAAATTGTGTAATTACTTACAGTATCTCACAAAAGTGAGTACACCCCTCACATTTTTGTAAATATTTTAATTATATCTTTTTATGTGACAACACTGAAGAATTGACACTTTGCTACAATGTAAGTAGTGAGTGTACAGCTTGTATAACTTGTAAATTTGATGTCACCTCAAAATAACTCACAGCCATTAATATCTGAACCACTGGCAACAAAAGTGAGTACAACCCTAAGTGAAAATGTCCAAATTGAGCCCAAAGTGTCAATATTTTGTGTGGCCACCATTATTTTACAGCACTGCCTTAACCCTCTTGGGCACCAGAGCTTCACAGGTTGCGCTCCTCCACCTTCCGTTTTGAGGATGCCCCACAGATGCTCAATAGGGTTTAGGTCTGGAGACATGCTTGGCCAATCCATCAACTTTACCCTCAGCTTCTGTAGCAAGGTAGTAGTAATCTTGGAGGTGTGTTTAGGGTTGTTATCATGTTGGAATACTGCCCTGTGGCCCAGTCTCTGAAGGGAGGGGATCATGCTCTGTTTCAGTATGTTACAGTACATGTTGGCATTCATGGTTTCCCCAATGAACTGTAGCTCCCCAGTGCCAGCAGCACTCATGAAGCTTAAGACCATGACACTCCCACCAGCATGCTTGACTGTAGGCAGAACACACTTGTCTTTGTACTCCTCACCTGGTTGCCGGCTCACATGTTTGACACCATCTGAACCAAATAAGTTTATCTTGATCTTACCAGACCACAGGACATGCTTCCAGTAATCCATGTCCTTAGTCTGCTTGTCTTCAGAAAACTGTTTGCATGCTTTCTTGTGCATCATCTTTAGAAGAGGCTTCCTTCTGGGATGACAACCATGCAGACCAATGTTATGCAGTGTGTGGCTTATGGTCTGAGCACTGACAGGCTGACCCCCCACCCCTTTAACCTCTGCAGAAATGCTGGCAGCACTCATATGTCTATTATCCAAAGACAACCTCTGAATATGATGCTGAGCACGTGCACTCAACCCCTTTGGTCGACCACGGATAGGCCTGTTCTGAGTGGAACCTGTCCTGTTAAACCACTGTCTTGGCCACCGTGCTGCAGCTGAGTTTCAGGATCTTGGCAATCTTATAGCCTAGGCCATCTTTATGTAGAGTAACATTTTTTTTTCAGATCCTCAGAGTTCTTTGCCATGAGGTCCCATGTTGAACTTCCAGTGACCAGTATGAGAGAGTGAAAGCAATAACACCAAATTTAACACACCTGCTTCCCATTCACACCTGAGACCTTGTAACATTATCGAGTCACATGACACCGGGGAGGGAAAATGGCTAATTCGGCCCAATTTGGACATTTTATCTTAGGGGTGTACTCACTTTTGTTGACAGCGGTACACTTACTACTTTACATTGTAGCAAAGTGTCACACGAAAAGATATAATAAAATATTTACAAAACTTTTGTGAGATACTGTATGTAGCAGGTGAAATAGTTCATCTCACTTATACAGGGAGTGGTTGCATGGGATACTGAATTGGGGGTGATCTTGCTGAGATGTAAATAGTGACTAATGAGTTCTTTTTGGCCCTTTGAAAAATTCTGGATACAGTTCTATGACTAGAGTTCTTGGAAACATTTGGCGTTATGTATGGAAAAGGTCCTGTATTTGACCCACCAGATTTAGCTGTGACTTTGATTAATACACTGACTTCTTTGTTCAACATTTTAAGTGGTTCTACTATTAAATTACTAACAGGTTGTTAGCTGTATGGGAAAGTATCTCACTAGGATCACAGTTTTAAAAAAAGTTCTGCAACTCCCAAAACACTTATCAATAGGGTATGTGAACCTGTCAGTTCAGCTTTCTTAACAACTGAAATCTGTAAGATCTAATGCGGGTCATGCACTATGCAAATGTTAGCCAGTTCCTGATGTACCAGTTAAAAAATTGCTACATTGGTGGTCCTGTTGCTACCTTCCCACTTGACATCCTTCGATTGAAAAACCAAAGGTGCTTGACCAAAAATAGTTGGCCCAACATCAACTGCATCCAGTTAGATGCAACCACTTTTCAGGTATCTTGACATCCACTAGTGCTGTCAAGATACAATAGCTACAGGGGGAGACTTGTCCATCCATCCATTTTTGTTCTGTCCACAAGCTGAATGAAAACAAAAATCTAATTTTGTATGGTCAGCTAAAGCAGTCCAAGATTATTTATTGTGCATAGTGATGAAGGCCACTGAAATCGTGGGTAAGGTATAATTTATAATATTTTACATTAGCATTTGCTGCTGTTGCAATTATTGGTTAAGCACAGCTGCATCAGATTATGCCAAGAACACCTCTTAATACAAATCTCCAGTTGTGCCCAGCTGGCATATGACATGTAGCATAGTACAAAAAAAGGTAATACTACAAAGTTATAATGTTTGGGTGTACTGGAACATTAGGCTAAAAAGAAATGAATACACGTGTATGTCAAACATATTGTTACTTTATAAGATGCCTTATTCCACTATATATATATATATATATATATATATATATATATATATATATATATATACTAACATTACATTTTAATTTAACCAAAACTTGTATTTTGTTCTTAATTTGGGAAATAAAAATGGAATACTGAAAATGTCTACTTCCTAAAAAAACAGATATGTTTCAGATTTGATCATTGAAACCTAAACAGACCATTCAAACTACAAATCTTATGCATTTTTCATCATGGGTAATTTCATTCTCCTTCATTAAGAGACACAGGAAGGATTCCGTTGTTTTGAGACAATAATGCCACATACAGGAGGAATTGGGCACTAGCTAACAACACTGCAACTCCCAGCATGCTTCAATTTTTTTGGTAATGTCCTAGGAGGATGTGTAGCCATACCAGAAACAAGTTGTACTAAAGATTGCTGCATTTTCATAGAGGAAGGGGGAATCAGAGGGGGGAGGGGAGTGCAGATGCTGAAACTTGTTACATGTTCCACCCTAATAAGGGTGGAACATGAAAAATGTTCCAAAGGTGAACTTATTCCAAAGGTTACTTATCCAGTGATTTAGTTTGTCTCTGTTAAGCTGTGAATATTTACCTAATCAGATTACAAGTGCATGAGGAGCAGGCATCTTTAGTGCACAATTTATTATCCGTTCTGGGGCAGCCTACGGTGTCCCTTTTCAGGGACCTGACACCAACAACCTGAATTGTTCTCTACCTGAGTTCAGGCACTCCCGGAGGCTCTCAGATGTGGCCCCGTCCTCTGTCTTATCCAAGGAAGAGTTCTCCATAGCTATGCTAGAATTTATAGGCCAAATTGCAACTATTATAAGTGACTGACAATATGAGGCATGCAGGTGATATAGCGTGGGTTAACAGGAGACCTCCACCAATAGTAACAATGGCCGCTCACCTCACTGATAATAAAAAATCGCTTTCCCATAAGGGTCAATCCCAGGCATGTAACAGCATAATCCAAGCAGGAAAGGAATACATCTCAGGTAATATCAGCATGGATGGCAGATCTCAAGTAATATCAACATGGATAGCAGCCATGGAATCCGATGTAAGAAAAACAAAACATAGTGTTTCTCCGCAATAACCAATATAACATTTAATAGTGAAAATACACTTACATAAAAAGCACTATATCCAGTGCTAGGAATCAAATGCAAACAAAAACGCACACAGCATGGTCCGATAGATGGCAGCGGGTGACGTCACGTACTTCCCTACCGAACGTTGCGTCCCAAGGACGGGACTTCTTCAGCGGATGACACATCCGCTGAAGAAGTCCCGTCCTTGGGACGCAACGTTCGGTAGGGAAGTACGTGACGTCACCCGCTGCCATCTATCGGACCATGCTGTGTGCGTTTTTGTTTGCATTTGATTCCTAGCACTGGATATAGTGCTTTTTATGTAAGTGTATTTTCACTATTAAATGTTATATTGGTTATTGCGGAGAAACACTATGTTTTGTTTTTCTTACATCGGATTCCATGGCTGCTATCCATGTTGATATTACTTGAGATCTGCCATCCATGCTGATATTACCTGAGATGTATTCCTTTCCTGCTTGGATTATGCTGTTACATGCCTGGGATTGACCCTTATGGGAAAGCGATTTTTTATTATCAGTGAGGTGAGCGGCCATTGTTACTATTGGTGGAGGTCTCCTGTTAACCCACGCTATATCACCTGCATGCCTCATATTGTCAGTCACTTATAAGAGAATCACCTGGATGATCTTTATTTGGACTTTTCCTCTAGCGCTGCACTATCTACTTTACATTGACTCTTAAGGAATTTATAAATTGAATCCTAGTGCATAGCTGCTGATTCTGTTTTACCTGTATATTGCGCTGATTTTTTTACTATTTCAAATTGCAACTATGCTTGCTGGCTTAGGATGCAGGGGCTGTAAACATATTTCTATGCCTTTACCTCCAGAAAAGTGTTGGACATACCTGTAGGTTTAAAGGCCTTTGAGCTTTTTGTTGCAGGGGCTGTGTCTGATGATTCTCGCTGGATGATTTTGTTGCCAAGGAGCTCCAGGCAGCTGCCATATTACCCAGGCTAGATACCAGTGTGTGTGTGTGCCACCTTAAAATTAAAACAGCCTTTAGCTTTTGCTATGGATCTTTCTAGCCTGGTATCACTGAGGGGAGATAAGATTCCATCTGTCTTCCACACCCCAAGTATTCAGGGCCGCTATCAGGGGGGTACAGGCATTACAAATGTAACGGGCCCGAATGTACCCAGGGGCCCGCGGTGGCAGGAGAGAGAAGAGGGTGATGAGATGTCACTTACTAACTTTTGGCAGCACCCCCCTCTTCCATGCTAGCGGTGGCAGGAGAGAGAAGAGGGTGATGAGATGTCACTTACTAACTTTTGGCAGCACCCCCCTGTTCTCTGCTAGCGGCGGCAGGAGAGAGAAGAGGTGGTGAGATGTCACTTTTCGGCAGCACCCCCCCCCCCCCCCGGCTCTCTGCTAGCGGTGGCAGGAGAGCAACCATGCTAACTCCACTACATTACCACAAGTCATGTGCCTTTCCTGACTTTTGACTTGATGTTACTCAGGAATAGGAGTAGGAGATTGTAGAGGTGGGCAGGGAGTCTTGTGACATTGCGACTCCGCCCACCGAACTCTGGCAAAGAGACCCACCCACTGATTCCAGAGTTTTGCGGGGCTCCTACTGCTGAAGGGGGTGACATTTGCAAGGTAGGGATACATGCAGGAGGCTTGATAATAATTAATACTGTGCTATTAGTTTATACTGGGTGAGTGCTGGGTTTACATCCACTTAAAACGAAAAAAGTATTTTCAGAATTCATGCTATATTGGATTGCCTTTAGCAAAGTTAATCATTATTGGCTAAGCACTTAAGAAGTAGTAACTCTTTAGTAAATGTACCCTAATATCCTCTTAATATCTTGTGTGCTGCTATTAGTTGAGGTTTCAATACCATTGAGATTTCATATCATGATACATTGGAAGTTTGGCAAAACTTTTAACCACAAGTTTGGAAGATAATGCTTCAATGATCGGTATTACCTGACATTAGGTAGAGATGTCTGAAAACGTAACTGCATGTAAATCACAGTGGTGTAGTGGTTAGCAATTCTGCCTAGCAGCACTTGTGTTGCTGGTTCAAATCCCAACCACAATACTCCCTGCCTGGAGTTTGCATGTTATCCCTGTGCCTGTGTCGGTTTCTTCCCACACTCCAAATACATGCTGATAGGTTAATTGGATGGCTCCTGCCTAAAATTTGCCCTAGTGCGTATGAATGTGAGTTAATTGAATGGCTCCTTGAGTACGTGTAAAGCGCTGTGTGAATTGACGATGCTATATAAGTACCTGAACTAAATCAACAAAGAAGACAGATTTAGTTAGAAGGCAGCAACAACCAAACAATTATTTATAATATTGCGAAAATATCTTTTAAAATATATATATATATATACAAAACCAGCTATATACAGTACATTGCAAGGACTCTAGCAAACTTAATTGCAGACACTAACCTGATACTGAATTGAGTATTATGATACTTTTTCTAAATTTAGGCCACTGAGTTCAGCAGAGTGTAGGAGATGGCCGGGGCGATAGAAACGCTATGAGTGGTTCCAGTATGACTCCTCCATCACCACTACAGAGCCCAATGTGTCTCTGCTGCCTCCATGAAAGAACAGAGTAAAGGTCAAGTATTCAGGGCTGATTTTAGGAGCAGTATAGACTTAAACACTAATGAGGAAACCTTCCCTAAACTAATTGATGGGTAACTGGCAAGGCATAATATATTTTGCCAGATTCCCTACTGACAAGTCTGCTGGAGCCCCCTGAAATTCAAACGGAAACATGTGAAACCTTGTCTATATTTGCATATGTTTAGGTATTCCCCACCTAAACTATAGATTTTAATGATCAAATGAGAAATATAAATGCAGAGATACAAATGCAGTCAACCTTAAAGCAGTAATAAAGCCAAAACTCAGAATGTAATATATTGCAGCATAACCATCCTTAATTGTGGAGCCTGCATTACGCTGGGCATTGATTATAGTTATTAACAGATTTCTCTATTTTTACCTGGTGATCTGCACAGTACCACACTTTCTGTCTTATGCCGCGTACACACGATCAGGCTTTTGCCTGGCCAAATCACATCGGAATTCCATCAGAAAAATATAGAATATGTTCTATATCTAAACTCTGATGGAATTCATCCGAATTTCCGATGAAAAAACTCTGACAGGGCTACACACAATTGGAAAATCCAATGGAATAAGTCCATCGGAAAATCCGATCGTGTGTATGGGACATAAGTAGCTCCTCTATCTATAAAAGGGCACTGAAATATCCTGTGGACTTGTAGATTTAGATGAACTTTAAATAAGTGATTAACAAATTAAAGCCAAACTCCACTAATGCATTTTAAGCAGTTACAGAATCTATTTTTCCCTTGTGGGATAAAGATTGAATTAGTCAAACAATTAAGCCTCTATTTTGGAGATATTAGGGAACAGGGAAAGACATAGAAGACAAACAATCCAAAAAAATATATAAGTATTTGTTTCATTGTATCAATATTTAATAAATACATATAAGACTTTTTTATTTTATTTCACTATATCAAAAACCTCTACACAATAAACTTATTTAAAAATAAGTGGGTGGGGAATACCTAAACATATGCAAATATAGACCAGGTTTCAGATATTTCCGTTTGAATTTCAGGGGGCTCCAGCAGACTTGTCAGGAGGGAATCTGGCAAAATATATTATGCCAATTATCCATCAATTACCATATATACTCGAGTATAAGCCGAGATTTTCAGCCCTTTTTTTTGGGCTGAAAATGCCCCCCTCGGCTTATACTCGAGTCAGTGTACCTAAAATTATTGAGAGGCTGTGGGCGTCCATTGTTTAAAACTTGCGGTCTCATCCTAGTCCCTTCCCTGATAGGCGGAACTGTCTGCTGAGAAACGCCTATCACGAACATTCTCTAATCCTCACCCATCCCAGCAGACACTGTGTTCAGTGTTCCGCCAATCACGGACGCCTTTTCATCCTCGGACAAGAGGACATCCGTGATTGGCGGAACACTGAACACAGTGTCTGCTGGGAAACTGAGTCCGAGGATGAGAGAACGTCTGTGATAGGCGGAACTGTGTCTGCTAAGAAACGCCTATCATGGAAGGGACCAAGAGGAGGACGCGAGTTTTAAACAATGAATGGACGCCCGCAGCCTGTCAATTTTAGGTACATTGACAACGGGCACAGTGACGATGGGCACAGTGGCGATGGGCACAGTGACGATGGGCACAATGAGAATTGGCAAAGTGAGGATGGGCACAGTGAGGATGGTAACAGTGAGGATTGGCACAGTGACGATGGGCACAGTGACAATTGGCACAGTGAGGTTGCAATGGGCACAGTGAGGCGTGCAAATGGGCATTGTTGACCCTCTTTTCCTCTTACAGTAGCTGCTGCATTCTCACCCTAGGCTTATACTCAAGTCAATACGTTTTCTTATACTCGAATATATACGGTAGTTTAGAGAAGGTTTCCTCACTAGTGTTTAAGTCTATACTGTGGGAAAGATATTTTCCAACTCCTAAAATCAGCCCTAAATACTTGTCTTATTTTTCCCATAATTAGATCAGTGTTTGGCCTTATGTGATTGCACATAAAATTAGAATGTGTGTGACTGAGCCTGAGAAACTCCCCACTTCTAATACTGAAAGGCAGCCTACAATACAGGACACAAATGTTACAGGCTGCCCCCTCCTTCATAATTTAGTGAGGGTAAAGGAAAGTATGTTTAACAAACCAATAAATAGACAGATTCTTTCTAAATATGAGGGTGGGGATGTTTGTTGTGGGTGGAGAGGAAGTGTGACATTTAACCAGCGTATCATCCTGTGCATGGTTTAAATCCCTTAACAGAGCCGTAGAGTCCATGAGCCATGCAAAACTGAGCAAAGAAAAAGTACATGTGACCTGATGATGAGTTATCATTATGTAATAAGGGTAAGACAAAGTGAAAAAAAGCAAAATGTTTAAAAGAAATCATTTTAGTGTGACAGTATTCAGTCATGCTTACTTAAAGCAAATGTATCACCTACACATAACATTATAGAAAAATGTTTATATGGTGTTTTTATATTAACTTAACTTTTTTTTTTTAATGCCTAAATGCCAAGATCAAATTTAGCAGCGTGGGTATGCTTCAGTTAACATAAAAGAAAAAAGGGTAAACTTTTTTTCTGTTTTGGATATAGAGGAGAGGGATTAGAAGCCATCTAAGGTTTTTATTGCTGTCCCCCTGTTAGGGAAATCCACCCTTTTTATTTTCTCTGGTGATCTTTATCACCAAGGATAAAAGTTACAGTAAATTCCAAATTTTGCATTGTTTCTAGAACAGGATTAGAGGGGACATCTTCTTCTGACAGGAGTTATACTCCTTATGACTTGTACACACGATCGGAATTTCCAATGAAAAAAGTCAGACTGACTTTTTTCATTGGATATTCCGATGGTGTGTAGCCCCATCAGAGTTTTTTCATCAGAAATTCCGATGAATTCCATCGGAGTTTAGATATAGAACATGTTCTATTTTTCTCCGATGAGCAGGGCTGTCTTAATGAGAGGGCACACCTGGGCACTGCCCAGGGGCTCCAACTGCATGGGGGGCCCCTGCACTTTCCCCAAAGCAGCTGGTCCTTGAGCCCACGCTGTCCCGAAATTGGGGGCCCCATGATGGCACTGAGAGTGATGGTTACACAGGGGAGGCAGTCTGCCTCCTACCTACTTGATGTCTGTTTACCTGCACTGTCATCATTGTAGGGGCCCCAGAGTAATACTTTGCCCAGGGGCCCATGATGCTATTAAGACGGCCCTGCCGATGAAGTTTGGCCAGGCAAAAGCCCGATCATGTGTACGCGGCATAACTCTTCCTTACCCTATCCAAAAGTGAAAGTAAATTCCAAATTTTGGATAGTCCCCAAAAAAAGGAGTCATACTCCTTCCTTCCTTACTTTAACCCCCCTGGCGGTATTCCCGAGCGTGACTCGGGGTGGGTTTTTTAGGCTGCGATCGGTATCCCCGAGTCACGCTCGGGGTAGACATGCAGAGCCTGCAGCATGCGCTGGCTTACCTTGTCCTGGATCCAGCGATGTCACCGCGCTGTGTGAGCGAGCGGGACCTCGCTCGATTCACACAGCGTCCTCCTGTGCCGCCGATCTCCGTTCCCTGCGACGTTACGACGCACGGGAGCGGAGATCGGCGCCAAATTCAAAAAAGTAAACAAACACTATACATACAGTATACTGTAATCTTATAGATTACAGTACTGTATGTAAAAAAAACACACCCCCCTTGTCCCTAGTGGTCTGCCCAGTGCCCTACATGTTATTTTATATAATAAAAACATTTCTTTCTGCCTGAAAACTGTAGATTGTCCATAGCAACCAAAAGTGTCTTTTTATGTCAAAAATGGTTTTAGATCAGCTAGAAAACAGCGATAATAAATTATAATCACTTGCAGAATTGTGCGATAGCGATTTGCGGGGAAATTCGTCATAAAAATAAATAAATAATGACAGCGACAATTCTGCAACTGAGCAAATTTCAGTGATTTTGAGTTGATTACATTATTGAATAATTTTTATTTTAATTATATTATTACTTGCTATATTTATTTATAATTATTTATTATATTATAATTTCAAATTTTGTTTTAAAAAAAATGTCATACCCGGGATGCCTATTAGATTCTTGTTTGGTCAGATTTAAGTGAGTTATTCCTAAAAATCACAGGCCTACAGTATAAAACACCAAATTTCCTTGCAAATAATTGTACCGCTTTCAGTATGTTTTTTCAGACAGAATCATAACGCCAGGGAGGTTAATCAAAAGGAAAAAGAAATTGCCTTTAGTTCTAACTTAAAATAAATGTTCACTCAATTTAATGACTGTGTCTCAGATTCCTCCCCCGTCCTTTGTGACACAATCGGATAAGCCTTTTTTTTGGGCTTCAGTACTCTACCTAAAGGCTCCTTGGAAACTTATGTTGCACATCCCAGGGGCTTTGGGTCAATTTGTGCCAAACTGCATACGCACCAAGCAAACTCATCAGGTGACATCAGAGGGCCAGCTCATAGGACCCAAATAGAAGAATATGGTGGTGTGGGACCTAGTATGCTATGACAGAGTGTCCGCTTTAAGCCCTGTACACATGGGCCTAATGTTGGGAGACAGCAGCCGGTTCTGCCCGTGTCTATGCCACCCTGTCCAACAGAAGCTTCTGCAGAACGAGCATTCTGCAAAACCAGCAGCCGTCCGACTCTGATGAGCGAAATGTTCTGGCGAGGGGCCAGCCCATTGTCAGAACACAATGGCTCAGTGGGGGAGTTTGCATAGTTAGTACAGCTAATCGTTTTTTTTTTCCGTTCAACCTGTTTGGTTGACAAAAAAAAACTCATAGCGTGTACCAGGCTTTACACCAGACAACATGGAATTTGCTGGGCATGTAAGTATGTTGTGAGTATGTTGTTGGAGGACAACCAAGTGGACAAAGTACGGGTAAAGAAAAAAGTAAAGAGGATAGTGAAGTTCCTTTTTAACAATAACTCCTTGGCAAATTTTTCTAATTAACTTGCATGTAAAATAATATGTACAGTACGCTTAACACTTGCAGGTGATTATTACATTCTTGCCTCTTATCACAGTACTCCCCCTAACAAACCCATCATCTAAATTTCTCTCTTGAAGACATTGCCATCTTTGTTTAGGCATCATCAAGGGGCACCATCTACTTCTTGGGATTTCCATAATAATTCCTGTTGGAGTAGATCTGTCTTCAGAACTTGGAACAAAATAAATATGATCATATGCCTTTTTTCAACCTGACTATGTAAAACAGAGATAAAGGAAAACATAAGATTATTTTTTTTTATCACTTAACAATGATTTCTAATAGGCTGACTGGATTTTTGGTTTAAATCAGTTGAATAAATTCCAAGGCCATCAAAAGCTGTGGAACGTCTTATGCCGCGTACACATGATCGAAAATTCTGACAACAAAAAGAAAGTCAGATTGTGTTTACACTCCATCAGACATTTGCTGTTGGAATTTCCGACAACAAATGCTTGAGAGCGGGTTCTCTATTTTTCCGACTGCAAAAAGTTCCTGTCGGAAATTCCGATTGTCAGTATGCAATTCCGACACACAAAAAAACACACATGCTCTTTTTTTTTTAAATATTCTTTATTTATATATTTCAAGAACAGGATACATCCATCTGTACATATTCTGTTATATTTCCAAACATGGTACATTTCTCATCTCATTACATTCTTTGAACCTGTTTTTTTTAAATCTCCTCCTTCTCTTCTTTTTTACTATCGTTACTTTACTGTCCATGCATTCTTATCTATGTATTACCTACAGAGAAATCACAGTATTATGCCCCTCTTTCTCCTTGATATCCTTATCTTTTATTTCTTACAGCCTTTTACATTTTTCTCTTCTAGCATTTTTATCCCCCCCCCCCCCCGCTCTTCCCCTCCCAAATTAGAACCGAAAAAAAATAATAATATATAGTATTTTAATCTCCCTGCCTCCCCACTCACCTCCCTCCCCTGCCTCCCACTCACCTCCCTCCCCCGCCATCATGGAGGTCCCCAGGTATTGGTCTCCCATATAGTTTTCTTTCCCCGGCATGTCTACTCCCCAACTATGTTTCCCATTAGTCTTCTGACTGGACAAATATATTCCAAGTTGCCCAAGTTTTGTTGTAATACTCTTTTCAGTCTTGTGCCGTTAATACCAGATCCTCTAAAGCCCCCACGTTTCTAACCCTGTTGAGCCATTCAGCAATTGTTGGGGGCCTAGAGCTTTTCCAGTTTTTCGCTACACCTGCTTTTCTCGGCTCGTCATAGTGTTGTACGTCACCACGTTCTTGACTTTCGGAATTTCAGATGACATTTGTGTGACCGTCTGTATGCAACACAAGTTTGAGCTAACATTCTGTCGGTTTTGTTGTTGGAATTTCCAATCGTGTGTACGCGGCACTAGAGTTTGTTTTTACTTATAAAGCAGGCACAGCCCGAAGTGAAATAGCTGTGCCCTGCCAGCATTCTGCAGAGTGGGTCACTTACTCTCTGTGTAGAAGCAGTGATCTCTCTGCAGTGGTCTGAAACACCCCTTGCCAAGTCAAATCTGGACCTCTCTATGCAGCAGGGAGCATTCGTTTTTCTGATTGCAATGTTATAGGTCTTAATGGGGTGTTTCTAACATGTGCAGAAAAAATAGTGCTTCCCCACAGAAAACACAGGTCTATTTCTACAGCATACTGGCAGGAGACAGGTTAAAAAAATGGCAACTTGCTTTAAAATTGGATGGTAACCGATAGGTCAAAACAGATCAGAATCAAGTCGACTCATGCTTGAAAGCATTGAACTTCGTTTTTTTCAGCACGTCGTTGTGTTTTACGTCACCGCGTTCTGACACGATCGGTTATTTAACCTATGGTGTGTACGCACGACGGACCATCAGTCAGCTTCATAGGTTAACCTGGGACAACTGTCCTTCAGACCGTTTTCATCGGATGGACTGATCGTGTGTACGAGGCTTTAGTGTGCACTTTTGTGTTCAACCCTTGGCAATAACCCAGTTTGGGTTCCAGGCCTTAAACCTATGAACTCAATATTCTAAGGACTTTAAAGTCTCTTCCTACTATCCAATGGGTAGCACTATCTTAATAGGCAGGGGGCACCATGAGGCACTAAAATAGAACATTGCAAGAATGGATGTCTATGAACAAGCAAGTAATGTTTATTTATACCTAAATACCTTTATTAAAAAAAACGTTGTTGTCAACTTGCCTGGCCCCAAGTTGCTTCAGTACACAGTTTAAAGGTGTGCACGTAAGGCATATCATATAACATGTCACACCATGGGACAAGACAATATGAACAGTCAAGCTAACCAGAGAAGTCTATTATATGTTGCCATTGCTAATGACTACAGTACTAGTGTCTATATACATATAGTAGCCAGCCAGTTGGGAAGCCAAGATGACTTGGCATAAGTGACAGAATGTCAGGGCTGGGCTCAGCCCTTCGTTCTCTGAGCTGGCCGCTCAGCTGTCGGCTAATTGCCATCTCTCCACAGTGACTCACCTGTTGATGATATCCTGCTCGTCAGTCCAGCCTACTTAAGCCTTCCAGCTCAGTTGCTCTCTGCCTTCGCCATGGTCAACATCACAGAGACTATCTCCTGCCTTCCTGTTGAAGACTTGCTTGGCTGAAGTTCCTTCTGGCTCCAGATCCTGCTTGCTGTTCTACTACGTCTATCTATGGATCTCTGACATTTGGCCTGGCTGATTATCCGATCCGGTTCCTGAACTCTGGCTATGTTTTGACTATGCTTACTCTGTTTATCTTTTTATTATTATTATTATTATTATTATTATTATTATTAAACAAGTGTGATTTAAATGTACTTCTGTCTCGGTCTGATTTATGGTTTCTGACACAGAAGACCCCAGTAGCCAAGGAACGTGTGCACTTTGAGTTCCTCCCTTAGTAATTTGTGCCATCTCAGGTCTGAGTTGCAGTATGGGGCATCTTAGGGACTGCAAGGCACAAAAGCTGGAGTGAGTGGCCTCAGGGAAGACTAAGCACGGAGTATGCATGGAGTTTAGCTTCCTGGGATTCAAGTTTCATTACAAGCCGAGTAAAGTTAAACATACGTATCAGTGTCACTGGGAAGAGATGAGAGGTAACTGGGCTGGTGGGGTCTGGTGCAAATCATGCAGCACCAAATCAAAAATGCTGCCATGAAAGGCAAGAGGTGTAACAAGGAACTATTATTTATAGTGTACAGTCTCTGAACCCGACCACTGTCTGTAGGGAGAAATGTTGCATAAAATCATGTTTCAGCATATGCCTGCGACGGCATGGGGGCACACTCCTACCCATCCCCCCAACCAGGCACCACCCACATGCAGATCGGGTGAGCGAGTGCTATTTCCAGCTACAAATAAAATCATGCAAATAAAGACTGGCAACATAGGTCCAACTATCTAGTATAAGCTTTTGGCTAGGTTCACACTTGTGCATCTGCATTTTTTGGTGTATTTATTTATGCACTCACATTGAAGTTTATGGGGCCAAATGGGTGCATTGTGCTTTGAAAGCTGCAGGGCTTGTCTGCAGAAGCCTGATATTGCACCCCTGATCCAATGAACACAGGTACAATGCTTTCCAGGCTCCAGTAGGAAAAAATAATACGTGCACAGTTTTTTTTTCTGCAAAAATATGTACGTCTATTATTTTTTCTCAAACTTTCGCCCCTTCCTGCCCAGCACAATTTTGAGCTTTCAGCGCTGTCGCAATTTGAATGACAATTGCGAGGTCATGTAACACTGTACACAAACACAATTTTTTTAATTTTCTTCATACAAATAGAGCTTTCTTTTGGTGGTATTTGATCACTACAGGGGTTTTAATATTTTTTTTAAACAAACTAAAAAAGACCGAAATAAAAAAATAAATAAAAGAATAATAATTGTTAATGTTTTTATAACCTTTCCCTTCTCCTCTCCCCCCCCCCCCCCCACTTTTTTTTTTTCCTATCTTCTTTTCCTCTTTCTTTTGTCTTTATCCGGTATAGAGATGATATGTATTGAAGATATGTAAGAATATTCACTGTATGCTGTTAATATATGTTGATGGTCTTCATATATATATATTTGTTGTGTATAGGTAAACCCCTGTAATATCTATATAAAATAATAAAATAATATTGTAATAATAAAAAAGAATGTTTTTCTTAGTTTCTGTTATAAAATGTTGTTTTTTCCTTCACTGAAAGGCACTAATGAGGCAGCACTGATGGGCACTGATCAGGAGGCACTGATATGTAGAATTGATGGGCACCGATAGGTGGCATTGATATGCAGCACTGATTGATTTGTTTCTGTTATGAAATTTTGTTTTTTCCTTCACTGACGGGCACTAATGAGGCGGCACTGATGGGCACTGATGAGGTGGCACCAATTGGGCACTGACAGGTGGCACTGATAGGCACTGACAGGCAGCACTGATGGGCACTGACAGGCGGCATTGATTGTACACTGACAGGCGGCACTGACAGGTGGCATTGATGGTCACTAATAGATGGCACTGATGGGCAGCACTGATTGGGCAGGTACTGACAGGTGTTAATGCTGGGCACTGATTGGCACTGTGATGAACACTGATTGGCACTATGGTGGGCACTGATTCGCACTGTGGTGGGCACTGATTGGCACTTTATTGGGCACTGACAGGAGGTTATGATGGGGCACTGACTGACAGCTACTGGGCATCGATTGGCAGCTGATGGGTACATTTGATGGGATCTAAAGGCCAGAAAGTGCATGGTTGGTAATTGGTTTCTATAGCATTGAATGGTCAGTTTAGTTCCCTGATTCCATGAACTGTAAACAACTTGTGTTTGGGTCAAACATATTGTGACCCGCTTATACTTGTAGTGCCTCTGTAAGCACAAAAAGAAAGATGTGTATTGTCCCGCTGGTGCTCAGGAATGGAGTGCTGGCATGAAATATCACCATTCAGAAGGGCGTAGAATACTTCTGTGCTCCCAGTCTAGTCTTTGTTGTTAAAGTGGAGGTTCACCCAAAAACTCAATTTTTAACATTAGATTGAGGCTCATTTTGTGAAGGGGAATCGGGTGCTTTTTTTAAATCGAAGCAGTACTTACCATTTTAGAGATAGATCTTCTCCGCCGCTTCCGGGTATGGGCTGCGGGACTGGGTGTTCCTATTTTATTGACAGGCTTCCGACGGTCGCATACATCGCGTCACGATTTTCCGAAAGTAGCCGAACGTCAGTGCGCAGGCGCCGTATAGAGCCGCACCGACGTTCGGCTTCTTTCGGTTCGATGTAAAAAAAAAACACCCGATTCCCCTTCACAAAACGAGCCTCAATCTAATGTTAAAAATTGTTTTTCGGGTGAACTCCCGCTTTAACATGTGTGAGATGGCCTCAGCCTTACAGCACTCTACAAGCCACGCCTCTGACATGTTTGTGGGTGGGGCAAAACAGCTCAGAAGGCTTGGCTTGTAGAGTGGTGTAAGGCTGAGGCCATCTCACACATGTTAACAACATAGACTGGACTGAGGGAGTGGCGATTTTTCAAAGTATGTTAGGCACTACTGGATGGTGATATTTCATGGCAGCACTCCATTCCTGAGCACAGCGGGACAATACACTTCTACCCTTTTTTCTTGTATGGGTCAAACTCATGCTCAACCTGAGTCCCAAGCTCATCCCCAGTAACTATCTACTTCCTGCATGGAAATGCTGGCTAAGAGAAAATGCAATTATGTAAATCCTGGTGCCTGTGCAGTTTTAAACTGTGTTCACAAACTTCTGGCTCATATCCGCCACCAGAGCAGCCTTTTAGCTAGATACAAAGCTGCAGTCTGATTAGCGAGGATAGGAGACTAAGAAAATGATATTTCCTGTCTGCAGCAAACTGGACCACTTGCCACTGGAATTCAAAGTGATGGAATTTGTTATCAGAGCCGGAAAAAAGGGCAAATCTTCCAATGAGAACACTTACAACTGCCCAATCAGAGATTTACCCTATTCGGAGAGCTTTCCTTTCACTTCCTACTGCGCCTACATAGCAGGAAGGGAATCTCTAAAATAGGACACAAATGGCAAAAATACCTGACATGGATTTTACCCATTCTCTATTCCAGGACAAATAGAGACAGTGGGGTAGATTCACATAGAAGATACGACAGGGTACCTCCAGATACGCCGTCGTATCTCTGAGTGTGCGGGGTCGTATCTATGCGCCTGATTCATAGAATCAGTTACGCATAGATTTCCCTAAGATCCGACCGGCGTAAGTGTCTTACACCGTCGTATCTTAGGCTGCATATTTACGCTGGCCGCTAGGTGGCGCTTCCGTATATTTACGCGAGGAATATGCAAATGAGCTAGATACGCCGATTCAGAAACGTACGTCCGGCCGGCGCATTTTTTTATGCCGTTTACGTTAGGCTTTTTTGGGCGTATAGTTACCCCTGCTATATGAGGCATATCCTATGTTAAGTATGGCCGTCGTTCCCGCGTCGAGTTTTGAAAATTTTACGTCGTTTGCGTAAGTCGTTCCCGAATAGGGCTGGACGTAATTTACGTTCACGACGAAAGCAATGTCGATTTGCGGCGGAATTTTGAGCATGCGCCCTGGGATTTTTTTCACGAACGGCGCATGCGCTGTTCGGAAAAAATACTTCAAATACGCGGGGTCACAGTTAATATACATAAAACACGCCCACATCATCCACATTTGAATTAGGCGGGCTTAAGCCGACACAGATACGTTACGCCGCCGTAACTAAGGGCGGAAGTTGTTTCTGAATACAGAACTTGTGCCCTAAATTACGGCGGCGTAACGTATCTGAGATACGTTATGCCGGGCGGATAGATAGACCATTCTATCTGGATCTATCCCAGTGCATTTACCCAGTGGGGGCACAGATAGTAATAACAACCTGTCAGTATGTCTAATTTTTGCTACTTCATCAAAAACTAAAAGTAAATTATATAAATGTTTTATGATGCACGATAAGGCACAAATGACCGGTTGTATTGCTCATGTTCTAATTCAAAGTGGTGGCCCTCCAGCTGTTTGGAGAACTACAAATCCCACGAGGCATTGCAAGGCTGACAGTTACAAGCATGACTCCCACAAGCAGAGGCATGATGGGACCAGGGGCGGACTGACCATTGAGTGACCCATGCCACTAGGGGGCCCCATCAGGGTTGCCAGACTCAGTAAAACCAGGGACAGTATGTAAAAATCGATGTTTTTTTTACATCTGTCCCTTATATGTCCGAAACCGACATGCTTTTGATGTGAAAATCCAGAAATTTTAGCTGCCCCGCCTCTGCACTGCCTCCTGGCGTGGTGGCCATCTGTAATCCCGGGGGCCCCATAATCTTCTATTGCCTGGGGGCCCCATGAGTTGTCAGTCCGCCCCTGGATGGGACTTGTAGTTTTGCAACAGCTGGAAGGCCACCAGTTTAAGAACCCTGTGAATCTAATTGGTAAGTGGCTTGCCATACAGAACACAATAGAGACAATTGAAGGGTATTGATCCCTGACATCTATGAAACTGAAATGAAGTTAGTCAGTTGCACAGACAGTGATGCCAAGATATTGTAACTGTGAAGAATTCACAACTGGAGTCTGTTCCATTAAGCTTAGTGGCAAAAAATACTTGAAACCATATATGGATGTTTTAGAGTTAATTCGATATTCAGGAAATATGTAACATCCTGCTTAAACTACTGTAAAACCCCTTTGGGCTCAGACAAAGTAACACAGGTCTCAACGTATATAAGCCAGGAGCAAAACAGACTTGGACCCCAGAATCTCTACACTGGATGTACTGTTTTTTTTTTTTTTTTTTACAAGGAATTAAAAAAATATTTCAACTTTGCACTAATATGCAATATTTTTTGCTTGCTGCCAAATATACCTATTACCATAACCTTATGATAGAAATTGTTAGGGAAAACACTGTGTATACAGCAGGGGAATTACCATCTCATATTGATGACAATCATTAAATAACCAGAGCTCACAGACAAGTTAAGTATATCAAGAAGTCCAGAATCTTTACATTTTGGAAGACTTCCCGTTATTGGATTTATACAAAGATTCCAAGTGTTAACTTGGGGACTTTCCAGATTTGGTCAGCAAACCTTCAACCTAGTCTTCTAGGCTGTTTAGAACATAAGTTGAAACAGAGGGCCAGATTCACAAAAGAGATACGACGGCGTTTCTCCTGATACGCCGTGGTATCTCTGTTTCTATCTATGCGACTGATTCATAGAATCAGTTACGCATAGATATCCATAAGATCCGACAGGTGTAATTGTTTTACACTGTCAGATCTTGGGATGCAGTACCGCGGCCGCCGCTGGGGGGAGTTCGCGTCGTAAACCAGCGTTGGGTATGCAAATTAGGAGTTACGGCGATCCACGACGGATTTTCACGTTCGCTACGTCGCCGCTAGTCTATTTTCCCGTCGCAAAGTTAGTCGTCGTTTTGGGTGACCTAACTTTACACAGCAATCGTATTGCTGTATAAAGTATGGCCGTCGTTCCCGCGTCGAAATTTAAAAATGAACGTCGTTTGCGTAAGCTGTCCGGGAATACGGAATTACGATACACGTGTCGCCGTTCGAAAAAATGACGTCACTGCGCGCAAAGCACAACGGGAATTGCGAAACGGAGCATGCGCAGTAGGTCCGGCGTGGGAGCGCGCCTAATTTAAATGGCACACGCCCATTTAAATTATGCGGGCTTACGCCGGAGGCTGCCAGCGTAGTTTTCATCGCAAGTGCTTTGTGAATCAGGCACTTGCGATGAAAACTTGCGGCGGTGTAACGTATCTACGATACGTTACGCCGCCGCGATTCTACGTGAATCTGGCCCAGAATTCCTATATCTGCAAGGCCGTCTTTAAGGCATGGCAAAAGGGGCAGCTGGGCCCTGTCATTATTGTGGGACCCAAAGCAGCTGGCCCATATGTGCCAACTATCCCACTTTAAATTCCCTCATCCCTTGAGGTTTTAGTCCAGTGCTGTGTCCTGATATCTCAGTGTGATGTTCTGTTACTAATGCTGCCCAGCTCTGCCCTATTGTTGTGTACAGATGACTCACCTGCAGACCCTGTGTTTTGATGTTGATGTACAGTAATCTCTAGCAACAAATCAACAAGCATATATCATGTGCTGTAACCTCTAGAACAGTGGTTCTCTTCCTGGGGTCGGGACCCCCTCAGGGGTCGAATGATGATTTGCCAGGGGTCACCGAATCCTGGGCTGTTCCTGAAGCCTGCACTGATCTCCCAGCCTTTTTGCTGGTCTGTTTCCGGATCCCGCGGCTGCCCACTCAGCCTCTTCGCAGCCGCCTATTCAGTTCACTGCATGGCTGCGGGGCAGAGACTAGAGGTCAGCTGACTGGTGAGGTGAAGAATGTGAAGTGGGAGGGGCTGGAGGAGACCCCATCTCCTGTTTGCAGCATAGGTGTCACTGCTATGAGACCCCACAATGTCAGAGATACAGTGAGTAACACTACCTGTGATTATAGTTGCCATTAAAAGTCCCCACTACAGTTCTCAGATCAACAGATGACCTTGATCAAGAGCTCCTAATTTGGCTCCTCCCAGCACTGCCACTCATCCCATTCCCCCCACCTCTCACCAAGAAGTAAGAGAAGAAATAAAAATAGAGAATACATGGAAGGCAGAGGAAATAAGGGGGAGGAACAAAGAAAAGGGATAAGAATAAGAGAAAGAAAAAGAAAGGCGTCTAGAGAGGGATAAAAGGGAAAGAAAAGAGAACAAAGAGAGAGAGAGTGGTACATCCTAAAATGTATTATAGGGGGTGTTAATATTGTACGCAGGGCTGCTGTTAGAAATCATGGGGCCCCGTACAGACTACCTGACGGGGCCCCCTTTAATCCCGCCCTCAACCCCACCCCAGGCCCCTCCCCCACCTCTGCAGATTTCTCACCGTTTACATATGCACACACAATCATTATGGCTTATCAGTACAGGGGGACAGAGACGGTTTAATTTTTTTTTTTTCAATTTTATTTTATTAACAAAAAATGTTTTCACTGTGTCTTTCATTTTTTTTTGTATCTCTTTTATTGCTATCAGAAGTAATGAACAACATCTCTAGTTATAGCATGGGGCAGTGACAGGTCCCCTTTATGGAGAGATCTGGCGTCTATTAGACCCCATATCTATCCTCTGGCCTCCAAAGCATCTGATCAAACCCAGATCGGTTTGATCAGTTGCTTGTTCAAGTCGGTAATTGCTCCTGGTTTCTGACAGCACACAGTGGGAGGAACTACATCAGTTCTACTCACTGTGTCCCAGGAACTTGATGCTGCTGCTCACAGGACCCGATTGCATTGGAGAGCCCAGCAAAGGTGGTGGCGTGATGGTGGTGGAACCCCCTTCCACTGACTATAAAAGTAATCTAAGGGGCTTTTTAACCACTAAGATTACTTTTTACTTTGTGCAGAATCGCTGGGGCTAAAAAATTATATCTTGATCATCGCTGTAGCGAAGATCAAGATATCACCATTACAATCCAGCAATGTACCAGTACGTCGCTGGACAGGAAGTGGTTAAAGGGGGGTGGTTGGGGGGCACATGTTTACTGCCCCCCCAAATGCAAGTGTAAAGCAACATCTTCACCAGCATTATGAAAATCACACAGGCAGCACAGTCAGCATGTGTTCTGTCATGGATCTGTCAGTGTCAAATGGCTTTTGGGTTCTGACTTTGGCTGTACTGTGGGTTACAAACATTAACCCAGTACAGCCATAACAAAGTAAGCACCCAACAGCAATCTGACACTGTGACAGATCCATTACAGAGCACATGCTGACTATGCTGCCTGTGTATCATAATTCTAAATAAACATACTGTAACATGCCATGCTGTGTGTAAGCCATACACAGTGAGGAGTCTATCCTCTGTGCTCCACTCACTGTGTGCTCTGCAGCCATGGTGCCCAGGTTCTTGCTCCCTTGTCAGCCTCATCTCAGTCTCGGCACTCTGCAGTACTCTGCACATGAGGAGTTGAGGACAGGAGGCGGAGTGCAGCATCGTATCACTCCACCAGGGAAGGCAGTGAGCAGCAGTGGCCGGTGATCTGACGTGCTGGTTCCATGTATCATGGAAGTTCCAGCGCATGCGCGAACTGACGCGCTCAGATGGTTCCAGCCATCGGGAAAGTTCCTTCAAGCACTGCGCAGGTGCAAACTTGCTGGCGGAAATCCCCGAACAGCGGCCGGCATCCAGGGCGACGTGGATTGTGAGGTAAGTGGCCAGTCGGCCTCACGTCCTCGCTGCGCTCGGACGGCTCGCTTCGCTCGCTCGGCCTCCTGGCTCTTTTTTTAACATCCTCCAATCCACGGGGATGTTAAAGAATGAGCCTGGATGCCGGGCGAGGTTCGGGGATTTCCGTCGGGAAGTTTGCGCCTGCGCAGTCAGTGGAGGAACTTCCCCCATAGGGGAACATTGAGGACAAGTCACCGGGACTAATTAAAAAGCAGAGTAATGTGCGGTACAGTGTTATGTACATCCGCCCGAAAAACAAGAAATAGTCCCACCACTGCGCTCACATCCTGGGCCCCTCTGATGACCTGATGGGGCCCAAGAATATGTAATTACAGCCCCTTCCCTTAGCAAGTAGTAGCGGGGGAAGGAGGTGAAGTTTAGAAAGCTGTATTCTTTTTAAGACAGGAATTAACTGTAAAGTTGTCCGGGCCCCCCTGTGGAGCTGCTGGGGTCCGGGCCCAGTACAACAGGGCTGCCTGTACTGCCCTATCAGCGGCCCTGATTGTACGAGTGGAAGGGACCCAGGGAGCGCTAAATTACTTGTCTTGCCTTGGATGCTGACAACCCATGCTACGTAAATAATTGTACTGTTAGGGGTCCCCACAACTTGGAAAATTGTATTAAGGGGTCACGGCATTAGAAAGGTTGAGAACCACTGCTCTAGAAACTAATGAGTGAGCCGTAATGTGTGCTGTAACCTCTAGCAACCAGTCAGTGGGTGGTAATGATACACTGTAACCTCTGGCAACCAATCGCAATTACTGCCTGATCTGATTCAGTAAATGGATTTTGAGTCTAGCTGCTATTTATTGTATGCCTCAAAGCAGGTGGAGAGCGAAACTGCATGGAGAGGGACCCCACTAATTTTTTTGCCCAGGGTCCAATCAATATTAAAGACGGGCCTGTATATCTGCCCTTCATTTATTGTGACAGACCAGGAAAGTTCTAAATCTGCCATTCTCAACCTTTATTAACATGGAGGAACCCTTGAAATAACTTACTGCCTAAGTCTCACCTTCAAGCAGAGCATATGTGTTTCTAAAGCATCATACACACGATCGAACTTCAAACAAACTTTTCCGTGGATTTTGTCTGAAGGGCGTTGGCCGTGAACTTGGTATGTATACACACGACAGGACTTTTTCAGCAAACTTTCCCAAAATCACATGGTTTTTCAGCTCTTTACCGCCACCCTTTGGTCAACGGTAAATCATCAGTAACCAGAAGTTACTCTACCACTCCTATGCAGACGACACACAACTGTATTTCCGTATCTGCAACAAAAAGGATCATTGTCTTGGACTAGAGAAATCCCTCTCTCTAATAGATAACTGGATGACATTGAGTTATCTTAAACTCAATGGTTCAAAAACAGAACTTCTTCTGTTTTGCGCAAACTGGAAAAGTCACCCTGGGTCAACATGAACCCCCCCCCCCCCCCCCCCGCCCATTCTGGGCAAAACCATCACCCCTAGCACCAAAGTCAAAAGTCTCAGAGTCATTTTTGACACCTACATGACAATGGATGCACAAATAGGGTCAGTAGTCAGCGGATCCCATCATCTGCTGCTCCTACTACGCCGTCTCACCCCCTTCATCCCGAAAGAGGACATTGAAGTCGTGGTGGGAACAATCATCAATTCCAGACTTGACTACGCAATTGCCCTCTATCTAGGACTCCCCAAATGCCAAATCACTCGTCTGCAAGTCGTTCAAAATACGGCCGCTCGATTAGTGACTGGCAAAAAAACATGGGAGTCAATCTCATCTTCGTTGAGATCCCTTCATTGGTTGCCAGTAAAAGACAGAATCACTTTCAAGGCACTCTGCCTAATGCATAAGTGTATTCAAGGAAACGCCCCCCAATATCAATACGAAAAAATAAAAGCCCATAACCCCAATCGCATTCTGCGATCCACCAAGCAAAACCTCCTCCAGATACCCAAAGCCAGATACAAGTCCAAAGGAGATCGAAGATTTGCAGTCCAGGGACCTCGCCTGTGGAATGCACTACCAACCTCCATCCGACTGGAGTCGGACCACTTGGCCTTCAGGAGAAAGATTAAAACCCATCTCTTCTGAGGTCAAGGGGTTCCTTACCCATTAAATGGATACAGCGCCCAGAGGCGATTCAGTTCGCATGTGTTTTACAAGTTTCTCACTCACTCACTCAACGTCTGCTATTCTTGGTTGATTTTAACATTGGTTCTGAGCATACATATTTGTACTTCGGACAAAAGTCCGATGGACTTTTGTACACACGATAGAACTTTACACCGTAGGACTTTTGTTGCCGAAAAGTTTGTCCGTTTGCAGAGCGAACTTTTGTCAGAAAAAAAACGAAAAAAGTTTGTCCGACGGAACGTACACACGGTCTGATTTTTTTTGAAAACCTGGAAATTTTGAAGTTTGTTGTCAACAAGTCCGATCGTGTGTATGGGGCTTAAAAGGAACCACATTTTTTTTCTAATTCTATAACTTTTCTAACTTTTCTTAAAGCAGTATCAAACCCCAAATCAAAAATGTAATATATTGCAGCTTACCAATCCTTACATGTGGTGACTGCGTTCTTTTTCTTTTCCTGGCCAGTAACACACTCGTGCCTGCACTCTGGATGAAGGAGTACAGGGGGCGCAGCAGACAGTAGCATTGTTGGTCTGGGGGGAAGGGAAGCGTTAAATGTGCTAGCAACATTAAATACACTAATGAATTGAAGACAAACTCCAGTTCACACGTTATAATCAGTTACAGCAAACAATTTTCCTTTGGAAACAAAGGTTTTACATGAATAAATAAAAGTAGATAATTTTAAACACCCCTGTCAGCGGTAAATGGTTTGTCTTCTCCCTGTAATTTGATACATCTGGAAGAGAGCTTGTTTTTTTGAAAAACAACAGACTTACTGGCTGGATTGGCAGTTGAAAGTAAGAGAAAAAAACTAAAAATGAAGGTAAGGTTCAATATAATAAATGTTTGGTTTTGAGCTTAACACTGATTTAACCTTTCTCTCTTCTTATGCCCTATACCAATGATAGGATGGAGTCAGATGGACTTTTTCCTTAGGATTTTCCGATCGTGTGTAGCCCCATCTGAGTTTTTTCATCAGAAACTCTGATGAATTCCATCGGAGTTATAGCAGGGCCATCGGGAGGCCAGGGCTTGGGTGGCTGGAGCCCCCAATGGGTCCCGGAAAAGCCCTAAATGTCAGGCATGCAGGCTCTTCATTGTTAGCCCCGAGCCGAGTGGCGAGTGCCGGGAACGATCTGATCCCGAGCGCCGCCGAGCCGAGTCCTGCCGAGTGTGGCCCAGTGCCAAAGCAGCAAGTCCCGCCTTCTGTAGCCTGTGATGGACGTCCCACTGGTTCAATACCGAGCCGCAGGATGTGTGACGTCCATCATAGGCGCTGTAGACTCCTGAAAATGGGAATTACAAATACACATCGCTTGGCGCTCGGGCGGGCAGCTCTCCTCTCCTCAGGCTCCTACCCTCCAGGCTCCAGACTCCAGTCCTCGGCTCTTCTACCCTCCTTGGCTCTTCTATCCTCCTCGGCTCTACTATCATCCTCGGCTCCTCCTTTGACGCCGGAATGACTGACTGCAGTGCCTGCTGTGACACCGCTGAGGTAGGTCAGAGACAGTGTAATCTGTATGTATATAGGTCAGTGTTTTTTTGGCGTAGGGGGTTCCCCTTTAAATCCGCACCAGACCCATGGGCTTGGTATGCTCCTGGAGGGTAACCCATGCCGTTTTTTTTTTGTTAAAATTTGGCGTGGAGTTCCCCCTCAAGATCAGTAGAGTACAAGTCGCATGCCAAAGTCGGAGCGTGCAAGACTGCGTTCCGACTTTGATCCGACTTCAATGATATTCAATGGAGTGAAGTAGGATCAAAGTCGGACCAAAGTAGTGCAGGGAGCATTTGCAAAGTCGCTCCGACTTGTGTCGGACCAGTTAAGACGGCTCCCATAGGGAAACATTGATTTTCACACATCATGCGACATAAGCTCCCAATGTTGGAGCATTTGTCGGACTAGTGTGAACCCGGCCTGAGATGTTTCTTCAACTTGATTGAAGTTCACCTGTGGTAAATTCAGTTGATTGGACATGATTTGGAAAGGCACACACCTATCTATATAAGGTCCCACAGATAACAGTGCATGTCAGAGCACAAACAAAGCCATGAAGTCCAAGGAATTGTCTGTAGACCTCTATGACATGTTTGTCGAGGCACAGATCTAGGGAAGGATACAGAAACATTTCTGCATTGAAGGTTCCAATGAGAACAGTGGCCTCCATCATCCGTAAATGGAAAAAGTTTAGAACCACCAGGACTCTTCCTAGAGTGGGCCACTCGGCCAAACTGAGCGATTGGGAGGTGACCAAGAACCCGATGGTCACTGTAAAAAGAGCCCCAACATTTCTCTGTGGAGAGAGGAGAATCTTCCAGAAGGACAACTATCTCTGCAGCACTCCACCAATCAGGCCTGTATAGTAGAGTGGCCAGATGGAAGCTACTCCTCAGTAAAAGGCACATGACAGCCCACCTGGATTTTGCCAAAAGGCACCTGAAGGACTTTAAGACCATGAGAAACAAAATTCTCTGGTCTGATGAAACAAACATTAAACTCTTTGGCCTGAATGGCAAGGGTCATGTCTGGAGGAAACCAGGGAGCGCTCATCACCTGGCCAATATCATCTCTAGTACAGTGAAGCATGGTGGTGGCAGCATCGTGCTCTGGGGATGTTTTTCAGTGGCAGAAACTGGGAGACTAGTCAGGATCGAGGGAAAGAGGAAAGCAGCAATGTATAGAGACATCCATGATGAAAACCTGCTCCAGAGTGTTCTGGACCTCAGACTGGGGCGAAGGTTTATCTTCCAACAGAACAACAATAGCAAAAGATAACAAAGGAGTGGCTACGGGACAACTCTGTGAATGTCCTTGGGTGGCTCAGCCAGAGCCCAGACTTGAACCAAATTGAACATCTTTGGAGACATCTGAAAATGGCTGTGCACCGACGCTCCCAATCCAACCTGATAAAGCTTGAGAGGTCCCGCAAAGAAGAATGGGAGAAACTGCCCATAAATAGGTGTGCCAAGCTTGTAGCATCATACTCAAAAAGACCTAAAGCTGTAATTAGTGCCAAAGGTGCTTCAACAAAGTATTGAGCAAAGACTGTAAATACTTATGTACATGGGATTTTTTAATTTATTTTTTATAAATTTGCTAAGATTTAAAACAAACTTCTTTCATGTTGTCATTATGGGGTATTGTTTGTAGAATTTTGAAGAAAATAATTAACTTAATCCAATTTATAATAAGTATGTTAAGCCTCGTACACACGATCGGATTTTCCGCAGACAAAGCCTCGGACCATGTGTCTTGCATACGAACGTAGTTACGTACTACGTGGTTTTTCAGCTCTTTAGCGCCACCCTTTGGGCACCTTTTGCTAATGTTGTGTTTGGTGAGCAACAGACCGTTGTCCACTGAAAATTTTAAAACCTGCCATCCAACATTTGTCCGTGGAAAATCCGACAACAATTGTCCGATGGAGCGTACAAACGATCGGATTTTCAGGCTGTCAACTCACAATTTCCATCGGAAAATCTGATTGTGTCTACGAGGCTTAACATAACAAAATGTGGAAAAAGTGAAGTGATAACTAAATGTTTTTCTTATTGAAATGTCATGGAAAAACAAATCAAGCCATGTAAAAAAAAAAAAACCTAAAAAGCATAAATTCTAAAATAACATTTTCAGTGGGGATTTTGGAGGGGAAAATACCTTCATCCAAACTGTCTGGCATAAAAATGATTCTAATACACCGTAGCAAATGCCTGTAATAACGCTTTCCAATTATTCATAAATAAGACCATTTGTTAAAATATACTGGAGGCACTTTTCTTGTGCATATGATGCACTAGTTATATGGCTCAAGGCTTACCATTACATGTTTTCATTTATAACACAGACTATAAATCTTCACATTGACAACATATAAAGATCCCAGAGTCAACTGAATATGTGAACACACACTTTTAGGGTAATTTTAAAGATAATAAAGTATTGTACATGTACTGTGTTATGCCATAATCTTAATGCTCATTGTCGTTTGTCTCTCAGTACAGTGCCTGTAGGTTATGAAGAAATTTACTGCATGGATTACCTAAGATAACATTACATCACTTCCATATCTCATCTATCTAGTAATAATAATTGAATGCTGGTGAAAGCAGATGAGGGAAATAGGAGTTTCCCATTAAAGGAACCATGTACTAAGAGAAGTATGGAATCTGCCATTGCTAAACTCCTCAAAGGGCTAGTGGTCTCGCTATCTCTGGCCTCAGTAAATTAAGAGTCGCTGACCTGGAACGTGCATGCAGATTGTGAATACAAGGAAAAAAAAATCCTTTTCTGCGTTCCTTTTTTCAGGCCAGTGACTCCAAAATATTGAAGCCTTTGGATTAGGAAAACACCCAAGCAACTGTGATTTTTTTTCAAAGCACGGCTTGGGAATGACAGTCTGTATATTTTCTCAGTACAGCATAACTAAACCCAAGATCAAAAATATATTGCAGCTTTCCAGGTCCTTTTTTAAACATTTTTAAAGGGGAGGTCCGCTTTTTGGAACCCTCCCCCCTCCGGTGTTACATTTGGCACCTTTCAGGCGGTGCAGATACCTGTATAATACAGGTATTTACATCCACTTCCGGGCATAGACTCCCGCGGAGTTACGCCCCTTCCTCCTCCCCCTGCTGTCTTCTGGGAAACACACTGGTCCCAGGAGACAACAGGGATCAGTAAGGATGGGCTGCGCTGCTCTGCAGTAGGGAACCGGGCAGTGAAGCCGCAACGCTTAACTTCCTGATTCCCTAACCGAGATATTTGCATCCACTTCCGGGCATAGACTTCCGCAGGAGTTACGCCCCTTCCTCTCCCCCTGCTGTCTTCTGGGAAACACACTGGTCCCAGGAGACAACAGGGACCAGTAAGGATGGGCTGCGCTGCTCTGCAGTAGGGAACCGGGCAGTGAAGCCGCAACGCTTAACTTCCTGATTCCCTAACCGAGATATTTGCATCCACTTCCGGGCATAGACTTCCGCAGGAGTTACGCCCCTTCCTCTCCCCCTGCTGTCTTCTGGGAAACACACTGGTCCCAGGAGACAACAGGGACCAGTAAGGATGGGCTGCGCTGCTCTGCAGTAGGGAACCGGGCAGTGAAGCCGCAACGCTTAACTTCCTGATTCCCTAACCGAGATATTTGCATCCACTTCCGGGCATAGACTTCCGCAGGAGTTATGCCCCTTCCTCCCCCCCACCCCCGCTGTCTTCTGGGAAACACACTGGTCCCAGGAGACAACAGGGACCAGTAAGGACGGGCTGCGCTGCTCGTGCAGTAGGGAACCGGGCAGTGAAGCCGCAACGCTTCACTTTCTGATTCCCTAATCAAGATATTTGCATCCACTTCCGGGCATAGACTCCTGTGGGAGTTACGCCCCTTCCTCCCCCCCCTGCTGTCTTCTGGGAAACACACTGGTCCCAGGAGACAACAGGAACCAGTAAGGATGGGCTGCGCTGCTCGTGCAGTAGGGAACCGGACAGTGAAGCCGCAACGCTTCACTTCCTGATTTCCTAACCAAGGTATTTGCATCCACTTCCGGGCATAGACTCCCGTGGGAGTTATGCCCCTACCTCCCCCCCCCCCCCCCCCCGTTGTCTTCTGGGAAACACACTGGTCCCAGGAGACAACGGGGACCAATAAGGACGGGCTGCACTGCTCTGTGCAGTAGGGAACCGGGCAGTGAAGCCGCAACGCTTCACTTCCTGATTCCCTAACCGAGGTATTTGCATCCACTTCCGGGCATAGACTCCTGCGGGAGTTATGCCCCTTCCTCCCCCCCACCTCCGCTGTCTTCTGGGAAACACACTGGTCCCAGGAGACAACCGGGACCAGTAAGGACGGGCTGCACTAGGATCCACCGAGGATGGCGGCGGGGGCAGCCAAAAGACGAGCGATTGCTCGGCCCTGGCTGCCGACATCGCCGGCATGCTGGACAGGTAAGTGTCCATTTATTAAAAGTCAGCAGCTGCAGAATTTGTAGCTGCTGGCTTTTAAAAAAAAAAAACTTTGGGTGGACCTCCGCTTTAACAAGTACTAAAATATTATCTGTTGACCTCCCCTAAAAAAAAGTGTCCTTGTCATGTCCATGTACTAAACTAAAAGCACAAAGAATGTTATCTTTTTTCTGTGAAACACAGATCTCCATGTATTGGAGAAGAAAAAGGGAAGACATGTTTATAAATGGCCTGGGTGGCCACGGCATATATTCTATAAATACAGTGGAGCATTGAACATAGCTACCCAGAGATAGGAAGTGTATTTTTTGCAGGATTATCAGGCGAAAATAAAGGAAAAAATAGTCTGAAAATAATACTACTGCAGCCAGCTCATCTAAGACCTGTTAATCTAAAATATATTACATTTTTGCCTGGAGGCTTAGATAAGCTTTAACTATTTCACCAAAGTATATAGGAGGCATCCCTTATGTCCTGCTTTTCTCTACCTGACACCTCACTCCTTGTCGCTGTTACCAGAAATTACGAGCTGTCAAAATGACAGCCAAAAATTGCTTTGTCTGAAGAGATGCAGCTGCTCCTGTCTAATATAACACTTGCAGAAAGTCTGAAAGTGTCATTGAGTAAATACAGTGTAACAAATGTATTGTATTTACTTTTTCATCAAAGATTTGACCTTTTAATTATATATAACATTAGGAATAGAAAGCTTACAAATGTATGATTTGTATTTCTGTGACTTTTTCAATAAACTTCTAATGTTAAAAAAAAAAAATGTAAAAATTGTGTGTACCAGAAACATCCTTTTAGTGTCATTTGAAACAGGACAAATTATAGAATAAAATGTATACTTCTTATGTTGACTCAACTAACTTTTTATGTAAGAAAAACTAACACTGGTCAAAAAAAGAAAATACCTATTTTTGTCTTTTTGTCTAAAGACTACATCAAAAATTTGCATAACAATATCACCAAAAGAAAGTCTAGTTTGTCCTGTATTGGGCCAATCATAAGTTCAATTCAAGGGGTATGTATATATGTACCTGTGGAGCAGGAAAAGCCCTGGCCCAGTACAGGTGACAGCTTCCTGTGGGTTTGGACACACGATCGGATTTCCATCGGATAAAGCGTAGGACTTTCGTCTGAAGAGCGTTGGCCATGAACTTGTATTGCATACAAACTGCAAATAATTGTCGGTCAACAAACACGAAACAACATGGTTTTTCAGCTTTTTAGCGCCACCCTTTGGGCAACTTCTTCTAATGTTGTGTTATGGTGAGCATTGCTTCTGAGCATGCGTGTTTGTACTTTGGAGTTTCGTCTGAAAGACTTGCGTATACACGATCGGATAATCCGACAACATACATTTGTTGGCGGATAATTTTAAAGCATGATATCCCACATTTGTCCGCGGAAAATCCCACAACAATTGTCCGATGGAGCATACAAATGGTCGGATTTTCCGACAACAGCCTGCCATCACACAATTCCGTTGGATAATCCGATCGTGTGGCTTAAGGCCGCGTACACACGATCAGTCCATCCGATGAGAACGGTCCGAAGGAGCGTTGTCATTGGTTAACCGATGAAGCTGACTTATGGTCTGATGTGCCTACACACCATAGGTTAAATAACCGATCGTGTCAGAACGCGGACACGTAAACCACGTACGACGGCACTATAAAGGGGAAGGCCAAAGCCTTTGGTGCCACCCTTGGGGCTGCTTTAGCTGATTTTGTGTAAGAAAAAGACGATTCGCGCTTTTCTGTCTGTTACAGCGTGATGAATGTGCTATCTCCATGACGAACGCTAGTTTTACCAGAACGAGCGCTCCCGTCCCCTAATTTAGTCTGAGCATGCGTGGATTTTTAACCGATGGTCGCGTGTACTAAAGATCGGTTTTGACCTATCGGTTAGGCGGCCATCGGTTAAATTTAAAAGTTCCCATTTTTTTGACCGAAGGTTAACTGACTGATGGGGCCCACACACGATCGGTTTGGACCGAAGAAAACGGTCCTTCAGTCCGTTTTCATCGGTTTTGACCGATCGTGTGTACGCCACCCCTTCCCCAGCAGACTCGAGCCACTGCCATCTGCTTTGTTTTCCAGTAAATCCTCATTTTACCTGCCATCCAGCCATGGTCACCACCACATATCCTGTCACACTGGCGGCCAAAGTCCAGAGGACTTTTGGGGGGAAGATCTTCAAGTGTGAAGACTGAAGCCTAGAATCATTGTCAGGACAGGTAAGCCTTGTGTGCGAGAGATCTTAAATAGACACTTTTGCTTTGAGGCTCACCTTATTTCCAGCCTCTGCTTTTAAAGTGACCATGTCATCACAGGGCGAAGACCAAAAGAATATCATATACAGTGAAACCTCGGATTGCGAGTAACGCAGTTTACAAGCGTTTCACAATACAAGCTATTTTTCTTTACTCGGTTTGCGAGCATTGTCTCGCAGGACGAGCAGGATTCAAGCCGCTGGGGTGTGCAGTACCGCATTTGACCAGAGGTGCAGGGGGCACTGGCACTGACACTCTGAGATGCTAGGAGACACTCAGAAACAGTCCGTTCCCGGGTGTCTCTGAGTGTCTCCGAGCGCCCCTGCACCTCACTAGCAAAATGTACTGCATACACCAGCAGTGACTGTGGAACCAATTATCTGATTTTCCATTGATTCCTATGGGGAAACTCGCTTTGATATACGAGCGCTTTGGATTACAAGCAGGGAACGGATTATGCTCGTAATTCAAGTACTACTGTACTTAACCACTTCAGCTCTGGACCATTTCGTTGGCCAAAGACCAGGCCACTTTTTGAGATTCGACACTGTGTTGCTTTAACTGAAAATTAACGTAAATTAAGTTTGGGAGCCACGTCTCCCAAACTTAATTTACGTCCTTTTTTTCCCACAAATAGAGCTTTCTTTTGGTGGTATTTGATCACCTCTGCGTTTTTTATTTTTTTGTGCTATAAACAAAAATAGAGCGTCAATTTTTTGCTATAATAAATATCCCCAAAAAATATATAAAAAAAATGTTTTTCCTCAGTTTAGGCCGATACATATTCTTCTACATATTTTTGGTAAAAAAAAAAATCGCAATAAGCATTTATTAATTGGTTTGTGCAAAAGTTATAGCGTCTACAAAATAGGGGATAGTTTTATGGCATTTATATTATTATTATTTTTTACCAGTAATGCCGGCGATCAGCGATTTTTATCATGACGGCGACATTGTGGCGGACACTTTTGACACCATTTTGGAACCATTGTTATTTTTACAGCGATCAGTGCTATAAAAATGCACTGATTACTGTAAAAATGACACTGACAGTGAAGGGGTTAACTTGCAGGGGGCGCTGAAGCAGTTAAGTGTGACCTAGGGAGCGCTTCTAATTTAGAGGGCGTGGCTTGCCGTGACACGTCACTGATCGCCTAATCACAGGGAACATACGATCAGTGACATGTCACTAGGAAGAACGGGGAGATGCTTGTTTTCACTTGCCTCTCCCCATTCTGCAGCTCTGTGACCCGATCGCGGGACACCGGCTGACATCGATTCCATGGGTCCCGCGGGCACGCAACAGGGTCGTGCACGTCGCCCGTGGTCGCCGGAAAATGAAAGGGGACGTATATATACGCCCATTTGCCCAGCCGTGCCATTCTGTCGACGTAAAAGTGTGCGCATCGGTCGGCAAGCGGTTAATATCTTTCCACCAGTCTTTACAAAAATCAGCCACTGCAGATACTTCCATACCGCTCTAGGTCCAATACCTGCTCTCCCGTAACACAGTGTGGTTGCAGCTGCCAGTTCCTATGTCTTGTTGTGTTGTGCACCCATAGCAGCAGGTATTCAACACACCTGGGGAGCAGCAAAAGCAGTGCAGTGACATTTAAAGATATAGAGCACCAGAAAGGTCATTCTATTTATCACAGCCCAGTCTTCTTTTACAATTGACCTCGTGACTCATTTCTGGTTTTACCAGTATGGTAATGATTTTGCGTCAGGAAAATATCAGTGTCTAAAAATGCTTTGTTACCCTTAGTTAATAACATACTCTATATTATCAAAAGTATTGGGACACCTGCCTTTACACGCACATTTAATGTCATCCAAGTCTTAGTCCGTAGGGTTCAATATTGAGTTGTCCCACCCTTTGCAGCTATAACAGCTTCAACGCTTCAGGGATGGCTGTCCACAAGGTTTAGGAGTGTGTCTATGGGAATGTTTGTGAGGTCAGGCACTGATATGGACGAGAAGGCCTGTCTTGCAGTCTCCACTCTAATTCATCTCAAAGGTGTTCTATCGGCTTGAGGTCAGGACTCTGTGGTCGCATACACACGGTCGAACATGTCCGCTGAAACTGGTCCGCGGACCAGTTTCCACGGACATGTCCGACCGTGTGTACGGCCTAGTGGACAGGTTTCCAGCGGACAAAAGTTTTTTAGCAAGCTGTCCGATGGTTAGTACACCTAATCGGACATGTCCGCTGGTTATGATGTGTAACCAGCGTCCCGAAATCCCGCGCATGCGTCAAATTGATTCGACGCATGCGTAGAAGCATTGCATTTCCGTGTTTGAGAACGTCGGTGTCTTCTACGTCACCGCGTTCTATGTCCGTGGGGATTTTGGTCTGATGGTGTGTACACACATCAGACCAAAAGCTCCCAGGAGACATGTCCGATGAAAACGGTCCGCGGACCGTTTTCATCGGACATGTCTCCTCGTGTGTACGGGGCCTCAGGAGGCCGGTCAAGTTCCTCCACCCCAAACTCTCTCCTCCATGTCTTTATGGACCTTGCTTTGTGCACTGGTCAAAATCACTTGATGGAGGAGGGATTATGGTGTGGGGTTGCTTTTCAGGGGTTGGGCTTGGCCCCTTAGTTCCAGTGAAGGGAACTATTAAGGCGTCAGCATACCAATACATTTTGGACAATTTCATTATTTCAACTTTGTGGGAACAGTTTAGGAAGGGTCCTTCCTGTTCCAATATGAATGTGCACCAGCGCATAAACAAGGTCCATAAAAACTTGGATGAGCGGATTTGGGGTGGAGGAACTTGACTGGCCTTCACAGAGTCCTGACTTCAACCCAATAAAACACCTTTGGGATTAATTAGAGCGGAGACTACAATAGACACACTCCTAGACCTTGTGGACAGCCTTCCCAGAAGAGTTGAAGCTGTTATAGCTGCAATGGGTGGGCCAACTACATATTGAACCCTACGGACTAAGATTAGGATGCCTTTAAAGTTCATATGTGTGTAAAGGCAGGCGTACCAATACTTTTGATAATACAGTGTATATTAATATGGTATATATCAAAATCCATCTTTAATTCTATCAATACTATTTATCCGTTGAATTATTCATGGAACTAGGAGAATAGTGAAGAAATGAATATCCAATTAAAAGATCATTACATTAGCAAGACATTTTTACAAGTTTTGTAAGGCAAAGGCATCACTTTATCACAGTCTAGAGTGGTAGAATGAAAGTGATGTTCTTTGCTTAGACTGAAAAGGGAAATTCCTACATTGCATAGCTGTGTCTTAACCACTTCCCTGTCACAACCTATTCTTTCTGCAAAAAATGTAGACCACTTTTATGTATATTTAAGCATTTTCTAAAAGAATGGTGCCTGGCCTTATCTTGTTGACAGCGTAAAGTAGTTGTAAAGGCTTAAGGTTTTTTCCCATAATTAAGTTAGGTAAAATACCTTCTCTGTGCAGCCCCCCAAAAAAGCCCCCCCTTAAAACTTACCAGAGCTCAATCTCGATGAAGCAGTGTGCACATGAGCAGAGGTGCTCTTGGCTCTTTCTCTCCTTATTGGCTCAGACACAGCAGCGGGAGCCATTGGCTTGCTATAGGAGCAATCGGCATAGGGTAGTTTTGCACAGAGCAGGTAAGAATGAAATGTAATTGCGATTGGTTTCCAGAGGTTACAGTGTATCATTACCACCCACTGACTGGTTGCTAGAGGTTACAGCACACATTATGGCTCACTCATTAGTTGCTAGAGGTTACAGCACATGATTTATGCTTGTTGATTTGTTGCTAGAGATTACTGTACATCAAAACACAGGGGCCCGGATTCAGAGAGGACTTACGACGGCGTATCTCCAGATACGCCGTCGTAAGTCCAAATCTATGGATCAATGCGCATATTCAGGAACTGAGATACGCCTGAATTTTGCAAGATACGACCAACGTAAGTCTCCTTACGCAGTCGTATTTTGGGTGCATATTTACGCTGGCCGCAAGGGGCGCTTCCGTAGATTTACGCGTTGAATATGCAAATGACCTAGATACGCCGATTCACAAACGTACTTGCGCCCGTAAAGCAGGGGTAAGTCATGTTAAGGTATGGACGTCGGAACAGTGTCGTATTTTACGTCGTTTGCGTAAGTCATACGTGAATGGGGCTAGGCGTAGGTTACGTTCATGTCGAAAGCATTGAGCCGACGTATCTTAGGGAGTATTTGCGACATGATTCTGAGCATGCGCGCGCATGCGCCGTTCAATTGGCCATGCATTTACATGGGGTCACGCTTCATTATAATACAACACGCCCACTGCCTTGCTACTTTGAATTACGCAGGCTTACGCCGGCGTACATATAGGAGCAAGTGCTTTGTGAATACAGTACTTGCCTCTCTACGTTACGTCGGCGTAGCGCATAGGAGATGCGCTACGCCCGCTCAAAGATACGACAATGTATCTGAATCGCGGCCAGGGTCTGCAGGTGAGTCATCTGTACACAACAATAGGGCAGAGATGGGCAGCATTAGTAACTTCACACTGAGATATCAGGACACAACACTGGACTAAAACCTCAAGGGATGAGGGAATTTAAACTGGGATAGTTGGCAAATATGGGGCAGCTTTGGGCCCCACAATAATGACTGGGCCCAGGGCAGCTTCCCCTTTTGCCCTGCCTTAAAGACGGCCCTGACTAGGCAGTGTGTAGTCAGGGCCTTAGTTGGGCTCCATGTATTGGGAGTTAATACTCGTAGACAGTATATACAGTATGGCACTCGTGTATACTATATGACTCTTGTACAGTTGGTTTGCAGCAAAAGATAAACACGGCGATCTGTGGGCGCATGCACGCACTCACTGGCCAGCGGGGGAGTCAATCAGCGGGTCGAACGGACCATTTCAGTGCATATTTTTAGCACTGATTACTGTAGTAATGTCACTGGTTCCAAAAAAAGTGTCTGATCTGTCCGCCGCAATGTCGCAGTCCCGCTAAAAATCACTGATCGCCACCATTAATAGTAAAAAATATATAAATAAAAATGCCTTAAATCTATCTATTTTGTAGACGCTAGAACTTTTGCGCAAACCAATCAATTATTGTCTACCAAAAATATATAGCAGAATACAAATTGACCTAAATTTATTATTAAACAACTTTTTTTTTTTTTTTATTTGGGGGAAATGTTTTTTAGCAGAAAAAATGTAATATTTTTTTTTTCAAAATTGTCGCTCTTTATCTGTTTATAGCGTAAAAAATAAAAACCGCAGAGGTGATCAAATACAGTGGTACCTTGGATCACAAGCATAATTTGTTCCAGAAGATGCTTGTTATCCAAAACACTCGTATGTCAAAGCAAGTTTCCCCACAGGAGTCAATGGAAACTCAGATAATTTGTTCCACGGTGACTGCTATTGTATGCAGTACTGCATGTGGCCAGAGGTGGGGGGGGCGCAGGAGACACTCGGAAATACTCGGAGACACTTGGAGCCGCTCGAATGCTCTCTGAGATTCTCTGAGACACTTGGGAACAGAAGGGCAGATTCTCGTAGATCGCCGCATCTCTGCGGCGGCGTAACGTATCTCATTTACGTTACGCCGCCGCAAGTTTTACGGGCAAGTGCTTGATTCACAAAGCACTTGCCTGTAAAGTTGCGGTGGCGTAGCGTAAATCCCCCGGCTCAAGCCCGCCTAATTCAAATTAGGCGGGTAGGGGGCATATAGCATTTAAATTAGGCGCGTTCCCGCGCCGAACCTAATGCGCATGCGCCGTCCCTAAAATTTCCCGACGTGCATTGCGCTAAATGACGTCGCAAGGACGTCATTGGTTTTGACGTGAACGTAAATGGCGTCCAGCCCTATTCACGGACGACTTACGCAAACAACGTAAATTTTAAAATTTTGACGCGGGAACGACGGCCATACTTAACATTGATTGCCCCTCATATAGCAATGCCATAACTTCACTGCGTCGACCGCGCGTACGTTCGGGAATTCGCATATTTTGCTAATTTGCATACCCGACGGGGAAAACGACACCTAGCGGCGGAAAAAAAAATGCATTTAAGATCTGACAGCGTAAGAGCCTTACGCCTCTCGGATCTAATGGTTATCTATGCGTAACTGATTCTAAGAATCAGTCGCATAGATACGACGGCCCAGATTAGGACTTACGACGGCGCACATTGCGTTGCGCTGTCGTAAGCCCTTTGAGAATCTGGGCCAGAGTGTTTATGAGTGCTTCTAAATGTGTCTCTGAGCGGCTCAGAGTGCATCCGAGCGGCTCCAAGTGTCACTGGCGCCCACGCACCTCTGGCCAAATTCGGTACTGCACACCCCATTGCCTTGAATCCTGTTCGTCTTGCGAAACAACGCTCGCAAACCGAGTCACGATTTTTTTTAAATAATAGCTTTCATTGCGAAACGCCTGTAAACCGCGTTACTCGCAATCCAAGGTATTCCTGTACCACCAAAAGAAACCTCTATTTGTGAATAAAAAAGGACATCAATATTGTTGGGTACAGTGTCTCACGACCGTGCAATCGTCAGTTAAAGTGACGCAGTGCCATATCGCAAAAAATGGCCTGGTCATTAAGCAGGAAACCCCTCCGGGGCTGAAGTGGTTAAGAGGGCAATGTACTGTTAAGGTGGCAGATCAATTCCAGTGCACAGGAGACAGGTGTTTGTGATTACATTTCTTTTGGTTTTTAGTGGAAAGTGGACAGTGTTTAAAAATACTACACTATGATGGCCCTTTGTTTCTTCTGAGCATGATGAATTAAAAGTGCTGGAAGGTGTTTTTATGCGATTTCTGGAGATCTATCTGGTGGTAAGGGTCATGTAATATATCTGGAAGAGACTAAGGAGATGTAAAATCCCTCTTCCAATTCGCATCACAGGAGTCTCTATGGAGCCGGTTCACACATCCCTGGAGCGGCTGCAGATCGCCGTGTCTTGTGCGTCTTTGGCTCTGTCTAAGGTCCGTATTCAGGCTAAAATTCGGGCCCAAGTCGTCGTTTTGCTAACCATTTCCCCACTTGTGAGATAAGGATGTATAAGAAAAGGATTTTTTGTGGGTAATTAAGATCAATTCACAGACCCAAGGGGAGAGGGATGGCGCGCACGTGCACGTGCACGTGAGGACGCGCGCTCGTAGGTGGGGAGAGTGAAGCGCTGGGAGCCTGAGGGGGGATGAGGACGGACCGCGTCCAATGAGGGAGAGGAGCTGGCAGCTCCCCGTCTGTTAGCCGCACGCCGATCGCGGCTTCTGCAAATCAGCTGTCCAGGCACAATAGCAGCGCAGAGGGGGACGGCTCCCTGCACGGACCGAATGAGCCTAAACAGCACAAACGACGCCAGGTCAAAGATGCCAGGAAGCAGGTCAGTGCAGAGGAACACAGCAGGTGAGAGACGAAGAGAGCGCTGCCGGAGGTCTGTATCCTAAGGAACGTGGTAAAAACAGCAAAGCACACCCACCACCACCAGAGTCAAGGTCGGATTTTTCTTCTATGTTTGTATTATCTGTGTCCTCTCTCTACCTACCCTATTGAGCACTTGGAGGAGGAAGGAGAGGTAAGATAGAGGACTTTTAAGGACCCCTAAGGGGAAAGGATTAATTATGAAGAAAGGGTTAACGCAGTAAAGCTTTGGAAAAAAAACTGTGATGTTACATGACTGTTGCCAATGACACTGGGAAAGTAAATAATGCACAAAATACCTCCTGATTCAACGATAAGTATAAAGTAATAACCTGGTGCCGTAGCAAGAGTGACTGACCTATATAAGGGGTATCGTTAAAGCCGGTCTAAGGGGACTAGACTAACCCTTAATCTTAAACGCCAATTTTCCAAGAGACATTCTTTACTTGAATATAGAAGCATCTCACAGGGCATAGATAAGTAACCCAAAAAAAAAAAAAAAAAACGTTTTTAAGGAAACGCCACAGACACCCCCCCCCCCCCCCTCGGAAGCACCACACTATGCCTGGTTGGGCCGGGGCCGACAGCGGCTAAAAGAACCGGCAAATAGAGGGGTGAGGAGGAGAGTGGACTGAGTGGCAGGAGGCCTGAATTAGGATAGACCATATAAGCTCTCTCTCTTGTTTCTTTTTGGAAGTGACCCCGTGGAAGGTATGTAGAGGAGACCCCTAAAAAACGGGGGAAATTTGCTGAAAAAATCAGAGGAGTGGCTCAGCAGTAAAGTTTGAAAAAAAAAAAAAAAAAAAAACGGTGATGTTACATGACTGTTGCCAATGTACTGGGAAAGTAAATAATGCACAAAATACCTTCTGATCCAATGATAAGTATAAAGTAATAACCTGTTGCCACAGCAAGAGTGATTGACTCATATAAGGAGTACCGTAAAAGCCGGTCTAAGGAGACTATACTAACCCTCAACCTTAATTGCTAATTTTTCAAGAGGAGGAAGATATGTAGAGGAGACCCTTTTAAAGCGGGGGAAATCGGCTGAAAAAATCAGAGGAGTAGCCCAAGTGACCCCCCCTCCCCCCCGGATATAATGTTCTAATCCAACAGGGCTTACAAAGTGATTTTTAGCAGCGTGATAAATAAATATAGGATAAGATCCCAAATCCTTTGAGAACTCACCCAGGACTTCTAGGGTCAGGAAGACAAATACATAAACAAAGACATCTGGGATTATTCCCCCTAGAACGGAGGGGAATTTATATACGCTGGACTTGTGGGGTACCATTACTTAGAGTATCTACATAACTAGGGGTTTTCTGAAAAAATTGGAAAACTAGGGAACTCACAAAAAAAAGGGAACAGACACCCCGCCTAGTACTCCCCCCCTCGCCATTTGGAAGGTAGGGGGGGCTAGGTGGAGAGTAAAGAGGAACCCGGGGGAGGCAGTTGAAGGTCAAGCTGGGGAAAAGAATTAGAAAAAGGGAAAATATGAGCAGAATGACGAGTAGGTCTACAAGGGGGGGACCTCCAACAACCCCGAGTAATACATCAACAACAAGCTCTATAAGACCTTTCATGACTAAAGGGGTAAGTCCGCAAACACAAGGAGCCCCGGGAGGGACAAAGCAACAGCAATCTAATAAAGACCAAAAGTCTGTAAACAAAAAACCCCAGGGGGGAAACACCAGCGAAACATCAATAGAGTCAAGAGAAGAAGGCAATATAGAGCATGGATCGGAGGGCAATGGGAATAAGGGACACCGATCAGATGCACAGCCCCCCCATAACGGAGAAATCGCAGAGATGCTACAAAGGATGGAAATGCCGATTAAGGAGGAAATCAAAGGGGAAATACAGAATCTGCGTACAGACCTCGGACATTTTATGTCCAGAATTGAAACAATAGAAGAACGAACAGAGACGGCTGAACAAGAAGTAAAAGGGTTAAAACATCAAATTGACCAGACACAACGACAACAGAGACTTATCCTCTACAAAATAGAAGATCAGGAAAATAGAAACCGCAGACAAAATCTAAGGATAAGATCGATCCCAGAGGAAAGGGGAGAAGATCTCAGGAAAAAAATGCAGATGATATTTAATCCCCTCCTGGAAAAACCAATAGAAGAACCCATAAGGATAGAAAGGGTCCATAGAGTGGGGAATCCACAAAGAGTTAACTCAGAGCGAACAAGAGATGTGATAATCAGATTCCGACTCTATGAGGATAAAGAAATAGTGTGGAAGAAACTGCGGGATCAATCTCCGATAGTGCTGGATGGGAGAGAGTTACAGATATTCTCTGACCTATCCGCCGAGACCCTGGCAAGGAGACGAGTACTGAAGCCACTTCTAAAGCAGATGATAGACTTAAACATTAAATATACTTGGGGACACCCGGCATGCCTAATTGGCACAAAAGATGGAACAGATGGCAACACTGAGATTTCCGGAAAACCTAGAAGAATTCTGCAAAAAAATAGATATTCAGATGCCCGACCTACCAGGATGGGAATAGAGGAGTAGGAGATAAGGGAGGAGGGAAAAAAAAAAAAAAAAAAATATGAGTCAATTCATAATGATCTAATTTTTTGGAAGATCCGGTTTTTTATTGTCCTGACTTTTGTTGGTGGTGCTGGGTGCATTGGGGGATCTACCTATCCCCCCTCCCCCCCGCACAATGAGTGAAGCGGAGGAGAGGCAATCCCAGGACCCCACCTAGAGGAAACTGGGCCAGACATGGAGGATGGTCCAGAGGCCAAAAATTGGCCGAAAGGGGAGGGAGGGGGAAGGGGGGGAATGGGGAGGGGATGGGAGGGGATGGGGGGGAGGAGGGAGGGAGGAGGGGAACGGGAGGAGAGGGAGGGAAGGGGGGGGGAGGGACCTATCTCACCAAAATAATCAGAAAGAAGGGGAAGATTAAAAGATGCCACAAATCAAATGTATATCTTATAATGTGAAAGGTCTCAATAGCCCGACCAAGAGGCATAAGGTTCTCAAGGAATTGAAGGGTTACAAAGCAGATATATCCTTTTTACAGGAAACTCATATTACCCTAGGGTCAAATATTAGACTATATGCCCCAGATCTCCCCACTTGGTACTATGGGGATTCTATATCCAAAAGAGCAAGAGGGATAGCAATCGGGATCTCAAAAAGGGTACGGTTCGAACTAACCGATAGACTGACAGATCCAGAGGGGAGATTCCTTTTCCTGAGAGGAAAATTGGAAGGATTAGAATGTACTCTGGTAAATGTCTATGCCCCAAACGACTCACCGACAAAATTTCTCTTGGGGATACTAGGGAAATTGACAGACTTCAGGAGGGGAAGAGTAATCATAGGAGGAGACTTCAACCTAAGTATAAACCCAAAAATAGATAGGACATCCCAGACATCGAGCGTGCGGGGCGTACAGTTAAGAAAGCTCAGGGACGCTTTATTTAGGAGTCAATTGATCGACGCTTGGAGAGTCTTTAACCCGGATAAACGAGACTATACTTTCTACTCCCCGGTGCATGGGACTTATTCTAGGACCGACCACATACTAGTCGATCACAGAACCCTAGATATCGTGGTGGAGGCAAAAATAGAAACCATGACGATCTCTGACCATGCACCGGTTAGTACCACAATAGACATTTCAGGAAATCCGAGGCCGAAACAAAATTGGAGGTTAGACGAACATTTGTTGATAGAGGAGACTAGTTTGACAAGAGTAAAAAAAGAGCTGGAAGAGTATTTTAGGTTAAACGAGATGAAGGAAGTAACAGTGTGGGACGCCCATAAGGCAGTGATAAGAGGAACTTTGATCTCGGAAGGGGCAAGGAAAAAAAAAGAAAAAAATAGGAAAAAATAAGAATTAATAGAAGAAATTTTCCTTTTAGAACAAGAACATAAAAAAATAGAGAAACAACGGGATCTATATTTAAAACTGGTTAATAAACGTAATGAACTGAAAGATATTATGGATCAAGAAACCCGAAAGGAATTTAATTTAATCGCTAGGGAAAGATATACGTGGGGGAATAAAACTAATAAACATCTAGCAAGAATGGTGCAGAAAAAGAAATCAAAAAACTATATAGACAAAATCAAAAACGAAAAAGGAGAGATGTTACATACAACAAAGGAAATCGCGGAGACCTTTAGGCTATATTATGAGAGACTGTACGCGGTGGAACAAAGGAAAGGACAGGAGGGAGAAAAAATAAATAAAACTGTAAATTTCCTAAGGGAAGCAGGACTGCCAAAAATAAATAGAAGTGAATCTGAGATAATGGATAGACCAATATCGGAAAAAGAGATTAATTTTGCATTAGCGAGTACAGCATCAGGTAAAAGTCCGGGACCCGACGGTTTCACCAACCTGTATTATAAAAAGTGTAAGGAGATCCTTCTACCAAAATTACGCCAATATTTTAATGGGTTGGGCGAAGATTTCTTTTTGAGCCGGGAGGCCTCAGAGGCTATCATAACAGTTATCCCCAAGGAGGGTAAGGATAAAGGGGACTGCTCAGGGTATCGACCAATATCTCTGCTAAATACAGATGTAAAACTGTTTGCAAAGGTCTTGGCCGAGAGAGTAAAACAAGAAATGGCAAAGATGGTACACCCAGACCAGACAGGGTTCATCCAGGGAAGAGAGGGGAGGGATAATGGAGTCAGAGCGGTATTGATAATGCAAAAAATGAAAATAACCAGAATCCCCAGTCTACTCTTGTCTATAGATGCGGAGAAGGCATTTGACAGAGTAGACTGGGGATTCATGCTGCGTACCCTGGATGAAATGGGGTTTGGCCAAAGGATGAGGAAGTGGATAACAACTTTGTATCAGGAACCAAGGGCAAAAATAAAAATAAATGGAAGCCTATCCCAAGAATTGCTAATGAAAAACGGAACTAGACAGGGGTGCCCCCTGTCTCCACTCCTGTTTGTGCTCTCCCTGGAGCCATTATTGGCAAGGATACGTAAGTGCCCCGACATAAGAGGAGTCAAAATAGGGGAGGACGAACATAAACTCTCAGCATTTGCTGATGACGTCCTCTTCTATTTGTCAGACCCTAAAACCTCAATCCCAAAATTATTAGATCTATGCACGTCATACGGAGAAATATCAAATTTCAAAATTAACGTAGCTAAAACCGAGATCCTAAGTATCAATGCCAACGGACGAGAGGAAAGGGATTTAAAACAGAAATACTGCTTCTCCTGGGTAAAAGCACTCAAGTACCTTGGTATTCTTCTCGTCCCATCAATAAAAAAAATGTATGAGAAAAATTATATTCCTTTGCTAAACGAAATTAGGGAGGAAATTGGGAGGATAAAAAATAGACCAATATCCTGGATAGGACGAATAAACTTTTGTAAAATGGTAATCCTACCAAAGATTACCTATAAGTTCCAGATGATACCCATAAGTTTACCCGGAACACTCTTCTCAGCTCTTAAAAAACAGATTATGAACTTCATATGGAGAAATAAGAAACATAGAGTATCCCTCCAAACCCTAAGACAACCCAAAATTAAGGGGGGACTAGCAGTACCAGACATTAAAACATACTATGAGGCTGTGGTTTTGTCGAGGGTGGTGGAGTGGGCTAGGGCCAGTAAGGAAAAAAGATGGGTTAATATCGAAAACGAAATGGCAAAAGCCAGCTTGGACAAGATTATATGGAACCCACCTCAATATAGGACACTAGATAAGAATTCACACGAGATAACTAAAAATGCACTAAAAATTTGGGACACTAAATATAAAAAAATAGAAAAGGAATTTAACTCACCATTACTGGCACTAAAAAACAATGACTATTTTGCACCGGGCAAAACACAGATTGGTGGAAATTGGATAAAAAAAGACACCACTCAATTAAGGGATGTAATAAAAGATGGGCACATTGTAACACTACAAGAATTAAAGGGAAAAAATTTTTTTGGGGAAATTGATGAATGGAGATACCATCAGCTAGCCCACTTTATACAAAGACTGCCGCACCCACTGAGGTCAGGGGAGCAGTTAACCGATTTAGAAAAATTATGCACATCGGAAAAGGTCAAGGGAACGATCTCAAAATTATATAAGATTCTGATAAAGGTGGACGAGCGGATGATCCCTCCTTTTGTTAAAAAATGGGAGAGGGAACTTGGATCAAAGCGAGATAGGACCTCAATAGAAAAAATGCTGACATTGGTCCATTCCTCGGCAGTAGACAGCCGTACAGCTGAGATGAGCTATAAATGCCTGACTGGATGGTACATGACCCCAGATAAACTATCTAAATTCAACGAAGGACAAACGGGAGAGTGTTGGAGGGGATGTGGGTCCCCGGGAACTATGGCTCACCTGTGGTGGAAATGCCCTAAGGTGGAGGAATTCTGGAAAAAAATATTGGGATGCATAGAAGAGATCACAAAAGAAAAAATTAAGCTGGACCCTTGGGTAGTATTGTTTCATGGAGGTGGGGAAAAAATCAAAAAATATAAAAAAACCCTGGTCCCACATCTATTAAATGCCGCCAAAAGAATAATACCGAGAAATTGGCAGGAAGTAGACTGCCCCCACATTTGGGAGTGGATAGACTTCGTGGAAGAAACTTATAGAATGGAAGAATTGAGAGAAGGAGTGGAAGGCAATGATATAGTTCAAGATAAGAAGTGGGAAAATTGGAGGATTTTTAAGAGATCCTGGAGCTATGCCGAAAAACTTAGGGGCTGAGACCTAAAGATAAAGTAAAACAGAGACGTAGGCATCAGGAGAAAGTTTTCTGGATTGCTTATGGTGAGATAGGGGGAGGGTGGGGTGGGAGAGGGGGGGAGGGAGGAATGGGGATAAGGCAAAGGAAGTGAAGAATCGTCTTACCTGAGACTACTAATAAACTAAAAAAAGGAAGGAGTAATACCTTAAACCCCAAAAAAAAAAAAAAAAAAAAAATATAATATCTTTTCACATACTGTGGCAAGAGAAAAACAAAGTAAGAAAAATAACTACACTAATGATGCGAAACCTGCTTAGAGACGCTAAGGGCTGGCAAACGGAACATGAGCGTATAAGTGTACACTCTATGAGGTTGAAGTCTGAAGTGAAAAAAAAAAAAAAGAAAAAAAAAAAAAAAGAAAAGGATTTAATCTGTATTTGATCGAATACTAATCACATCATTAATTCCAAATAATGGTATTGTAACCATGTGTGTAATCTTGACTTTAGATGTGTGTTTAATCTGAAGAAGGGCGTAAGCTTGTGAGCCCGAAACGTAATATGAACTTACACATCATGTAATGTTTGTTTGAACTTTGGTTCAATAAAGAGATTTTAAGTGAAGTGATCCTCTGGACTTTTTTTTATATATACATATATTTGTGATATTATTTTGTACACAGATTGTGCTGCATTTTGTTTGTATAAGTATCAGTGCAATGACCACAAAAACTAATAATAATGAAAATGAGATGTGAAATTCACACCCAAACTAAAGTCCATGTGCCATAGTACAAAAGTTGTTTTAAAACATAAACAAACTGTAACAGTCTTTAAATAAACGGTGAAAACAAATTGTGTCAGGCCTTGTACAGACGATTGAACATGTCCGCGGACCGTTTTCATCGGACATGTCTGCTGGGAGGTTTGGTCTGATGTGTGTACACACCATCAGACCAAAATCCCCGCGGACAGAGAACGCGGTGACGTAGAAGACACCGACGTTCTCTGACACGGAAGTTCAATGCTTCCACGCATGCGTCGAATCAATTTTTACGTCATAACCAGCGGACATGTCCGATGAGTTGTACTAACCGACGGACAGGTTTCCAGCGGACAAGTTTCTTAGCATGCTAACAAACTTTTGTCCGCTGGAAACCTGTCCGCTAGGCCGGAAAACTGTCCGCTAGGCCCTACACACGGTTGGACATGTCCGCGGAAACTGGTCCGCGGACCAGTTTCAGCGGACATGTTCGGTCGTGTGTACAAGGCCAAAGAGCCCATTCACACAGGGGCAACACGACTGCTAGCACGACTTTGGGAGGCAACTTGGGCACAACTTGAGTATGAATCATCAGGCAACTTACAAGGCAACTTCAAGTTGCCTCCAGGACAGTACAAGGCAACTTCAAGTCGCCTCCAGGACAGGAAGCTTTCCAGTGGCCAATCAAACGACAATCAGCTCTGTGGGAGGGAGGGGTTTGCCTGAGAAATGTATGTTATCTTCCTGTATTGTTGCTTCAGTTAAGACAGTGATCAGACTTCTGAGGCGACTTCCATTGAAATCAATGGGTACAAGTTGCCTACAAGTCGGATTGAAGTAGTACAGGAACCTTTTCTGACGTCGGTGCGACTACAGTAGTGTACATTAAGATGGCTCCCATTTACTTCCATTCATTTTCTCGACCGCGCGACTTGGGGCAACTTGGGGCGACTTAAAGTCAGATCCCAGGTCACCCCAGTGTGAACCGGCTCTTACTAGAAGTGGGATTCCACGTGACATCAATGTTGAGGTAAGGACACAGACAATAGAACCACCACCAGTTAGTGAGGAGGCTTACCGGAGTGAGATTACTCAAATGGGCATTTGCTCAGTGAGTCAACAAGGCTTATGGTGCAACCACCAAAATATGGGACCTCCACGTCTGGGTTCCAGATCAAGTTGTAAGACAATCCAATTGGTCAAGAGATGACACCAAGAAGCGATCTTCAGAAGCAGCCAACTTGTCAGACCAAATCCTCTCAAGTGTTCAAAATAGCATGACCAAAAAAGAAAATACTCCACATGCGAATCCGTATAAACATAACATTTATTGAAAGAAAATCGGAAACACTCACATTTAGAAAGTGGATCAAGAGCTTAAAATTGAAGTTTGCGGGTAACGCAATGACATCAGCAGGGCTCGTCCATTTTTTGCAATATGTTTGTATAGATAGGAGGCCGGCTTGTTCAGAAGCCCCCTTATTAGCCCTTCTACAAGCCCAACACCAATCTGTCCTTATGCACTTTATCAGCAGCACTTCCCATGCTTTCCTTAACACAGCTAAGCTCATTGTCAATATGGCTGCTGGGAACCCAATCTTTATTAGAGAGGGACTGGCTTTTTCAAATGCCGTCTTATTGGCCTTCCTAATGCCGCGTACACACGATCAGAAATTCCGACAAGGGCACATGAGGTGGAGGCGCGCTCGTAGGTGGGGGGAGTGAAGAGCTGGGAGTTTGTTGGGGACGGATGCAGAGCGGAGCGGAGACGACAGCCCCCATCCGCACACCGCACGCTGCACGCTGCCGACTGGAGAGCAGTTCATGGGACACTTGCTGCATCGTAGCGGAGGTAACGGAAAGCTGCACGAGACGGACCGTTCCATCCCGTTCCACACTATGCTGCATGGCCGCATTGGGGCTCATAGCGGCTAAACGGAGAAGGACGTGAGAGTCGGAGGAGGAGAGCGGGTCGTGCAGCGGGAGGTCTGAATCTGCTCTGATCGCACGGTAGTATACAGGTAGTGCAGAATTATTAGGCAAGTTGTATTTTTGAGGATTCATTTTATTATTGAACAACAAACATGTTCTCAATGAACCCAAAAAACTCATTAATATCAAAGCTGAATATTTTTGGAAGTAGTTTTTTTTTTTTTTTTTTATTCTAGCTATTTTAGGGGGATATCTGTGTGTGCAGGTGACTATTACTGTGCATAATTATTAGGCAACTTAACAAAAAAAAAATATATACCCATTTCAATTATTTATTTTTACCAGTGAAACCAATATAAAATCTGAACATTCACAAATATACATTTATGACATTCAAAAACAAAACAAAAACAAATCAGTGACCAATATAGCCACCTTTCTTTGCATGGACACTCAAAAGCCTGCCATCCATGGATTCTGTCAGTGTTTTGATCTGTTCACCATCAACATTGCGTGCAGCAGCAACCACAGCCTCCCAGACACTGTTCAGAGAGGTGTACTGTTTTCCCTCCTTGTAAATCTCACATTTGATGATGGACCACAGGTTCTCAATGGGGTTCAGATCAGGTGAACAAGGAGGCCATGTCATTAGTTTTTCTTCTTTTATACCCTTTCTTGCCAGCCACGCTGTGGAGTACTTGGACGCGTGTGATGGAGCATTGTCCTGCATGAAAATTATGTTTTCCTTGAAGGATGCAGACTTCTTCCTGTACCACTGCTTGAAGAAGGTGTCTTCCAGAAACTGGCAGTAGGACTGGGAGTTGAGCTTGACTCCATCCTCAACCCAAATAGGCCCCTCAAGCTCATCTTTGATGATACCAGCCCAAACCAGTACTCCACCTCCACCTTGCTGGCGTCTGAGTCGGACTGGAGCTCTCTGCCCTTTACCAATCCAGCCACGGGCCCATCCATCTGGCCCATCAAGACTCACTCTCATTTCATCAGTCCATAAAACCTTAGAAAAATCATTCTTGAGATATTTCTTGGCCCAGTCTTGACGTTTCAGCTTGTGTGTCTTGTTCAGTGGTCGTCGTCTTTCAGCCTTTCTTACCTTGGCCATGTCTCTGAGTATTGCACACCTTGTGCTTTTGGGCACTCCAGTGATGTTGCAGCTCTGAAATATGGCCAAACTGGTGGCAAGTGGCATCTTGGCAGCTGCACGCTTGACTTTTCTCAGTTCATGGGCAGTTATTTTGCTCCTTGGTTTTTATAAAAGGTTCTTGCGACCCTGTTGACTATTTTGAATGAAACGCTTGATTGTTCGATGATCACGCTTCAGAAGCTTTGCAATTTTAAGAGTGCTGCATCCCTCTGCAAGATATCTCACTATTTTTGACTTTTCTGAGCCTGTCAAGTCCTTCTTTTGACCCATTTTGCCAAAGGAAAGGAAGTTGACTAATAATTCTGCACACCTGATATAGGGTGTTGATGTCATTAGACCACACACCTTCTCATTACAGAGATACACATCACCTAATATGCTTAATTGGTAGTAGGCTTTCGAGCCTATACAGCTTGGAGTAAGACAACATGCATAAAGAGAATGATGTGGTCAAAATACTCATTTGCCTAATAATTCTGCACTCCCTGTACATCTACCCACACCATCACGGGAGAAAAGGTCGGTCTCCATCTCTTTCTTTTGTCTTTCTCTGGCGGAGGTAAAGTAGAGATAGTTCCCAGGGGGATGAAGATAAGGAGGTAATGAAAACAATGTGAAATATAATCAATGTTGATCGAGGTATATTAGAGGTCTGTTAAAAGTTTGGTCTCACTCAGCCGCGGACTACCCAGATGGTTAATAAAATACACAACTGTCTTTCTAGGAGTTATAAAACCTATCCATAAATATTAAATGGCAAACTCTCTAATTAAGTAAACGGGACTGTGTTACCTAAATAGGTCTGGCGTATTGTGATATAG